>NC_047511.1:23529544-23829544 GCF_902827115.2 Pseudochaenichthys georgianus | reverse complement strand
TGGCATTCAGAAAAAACAAGAGAGAGCAACCTGAAAATAGTGTGCTAGAGGAAAGATATGTGTAGTGAGGTCATACAATACATGTAGACACTTCATATTACCTGAGGGATTTTCTCACTTTCCCAAAGTCTCATGCTTTCTCTCACAGAGATTAATCTGTGTGCTGAACTCAGAGCTATGGGGGTCAGTTGGAGGATTCGTACCCAGCAGAAACCATAAGTATGTCCTTATACTTCTTCAGCAGCAACACTCAGCTGAAGGTAGTCCTTATTTGTGTCGAAAATGCTAAGAAAGGAATTAAGGAAGGAGGAAACTACAAGCTCTTTTACCAAGGCCCCTTTTTATAAAATTAACAAATGACAGATAACTGGTAAAAAATCTTTAACTTTTTCCTGTTGAGTATAATGGCCTTTTATTATATTTTATTGTACATAATGTTCGTTGGTGACCAGCAATTATCCCATAATATCTAACACATTTTATATAACAACTGTGCTTATTCATGAGCAAAACCCCCTTGTTTTTAACTTATTTCAGACTGTACATTTGTAGCATTTTCTGATATGATTTTTGAAACAGAAACAATAAGGTTTTCAGCATTAAATAATAAGCGAATAACCTCCTTTTTCTTGTCGAGAGGTAAACATGCTTTATCAGGACATTTAAAGTACTATAATTGCACCCGCATTTAAATGGCTGGAGGCTCAAAGGTGTCCAAGGTATTTTCAAATTCAAACCCATTGCTAATAACCTGATAACGCTAATGTGAAGTGTCAGCCGGTGTGCACAAAGGAAACCTGCTGGCCTGCAGTGAAAGCTTGTCCTAAAGGCCAGACACGCAGCCATGCACAAATACAGATTGAAGTTCTCTTAGGGTCGTCAACAAATATCTATGATTGTAAAAAGTATAAACATTAACCGGTAGGGAGTTTGCTAGCCTATCTTTTAGTTTGTATGCGTTAATTGTTAATGGAAATGTAACAGATTTCACACAAATGAAACTAAATAAAATGGTTAAATCATTTGGGCTTTATAGAATATCTGAATGTAAAGGTGTAATGCTCCTTTAATAGAATATTTTTAGCCTGATTGGTCATACCTTGGTGAGCATACATTTGATGATTTGATCTTGAAGTGTAGCTCCTTGACTTTGCTTTGAGTAGGAGAAAATCACTTGGTAAATGTTCCTCAGTCTTTTAACTCTTCTCTCTCTTACTCGCTCTTCAGACTCTCAGAAACTTGACACATACAGGTCCTGATCATCTACTGTCGTTCATCATTATTATGTGTATCATGTACGTATACGATTTCAGGGTTTAACACTTCTCCAGGCACTGTGGGGTCTGGCTGCGACAGAGGCTATTTGGAATAAGCTTCCAATGCATGACCATTGCATGTATGATATGTGTAATGTGTATTTGTAAAGCGCTTTGAGCATCTGGAAAAGCGCTATAATAAATGTAAGGAATTATTATTATTATTATTATTATTATTAATGCAAACGCCTCCAAATACACACACCTCACAGTTTTAGAGAAGGTGTGATTCGGAGAGAATGCTTCTCCAATTATTTCCCACATTATAAGCTCCTGAAAGTCAGAGAGGGCCCCCGGTCATCCCTCACGTAGTCCGATGACTGTGTGAGAGGGGACAAAAATGTAGGACAGACTATTTGGGCTGTGATTTGTGATGCTCATGAGTGATGGATATGCAGAGAATGTTGGCCCGAAGAAAAAAGGGTATGAATATTGATTCCCCGAATTAAATGAAGCTGCTTGAAAGACTAAGAGAAGAAGAAAGAGAGAGAAAGAGAAAGAGAGGGAAATACCAGGGTTTTTGGGAAAAGCTTCCAACAAAACGTAACTCAAAAGAAATGACTCACTTATTCCATGCATCTGCTTTCAGTGAAGACTACTGGCCGACTGACCAGAGCTTACTCACAAACACATACACCGACATAGACGGAGGGGAACACATAAATCTGCATGTCAACACAGGCTGTGTGAGGCAGGGTTAATGTTAGCAGAATAGATGCTGACTTTGACCAAAACCACTGAAGAGGCGTTTCCGGAAACTTTATTGCAGCACACTCACACACATACAAACAGAAGGATAAAATTCACATAAAATCCATGTTTAATCTCCTTATTTCTGGCAAATAATGTACAATATAATAAAAACGTATTAGACAAATGAAAAATGATACTATTAAGTCAACAGTCTCCACTGGGCAAATAACTCTAGATATAAAAGAATCTCTACGCACAGACACAACAGAACAAACACAGAACAACAACTACGCCATGGGCACAATATAAAAGCAAGACCATGTTTCTGCAATAGATAAAAAAGGACACCAAGCAACAGAAAATGAAAGATAACCATTTAACTTTGACACTGTGTTTTCAACTTGGTTCTCAAAAGTGAGCGCCATCATTTTGCGCTGCTGTTCCACTTTGATCACGACACGCTCCCCGTTTTCAAATTCTATAACATTTGAAAAACACAATCACACATTGGTCTGCGATCATTGCTGAAAGGGAATACAGAAAAATAACAGGGCTAACAGTGGCCACCTGCAGCACATCACTTCCTGTCTCCACAAGAAATGAGGGTGAACTCAAAATTGGCGTCCTACTGTCACAATCTGCCTGTCAGACTGTGACGATGGGAGCCCATATTTGGTCGACATACCAGCTTTTCTTACACCGGGACGCTGTTTTTGGCCATTACTGAGGAAGATAAGGGGAGCCAGAGGACACAGGGTTTATTATTTTATTTTATCTTACAGATAAGATGAGAGCAGAAGAAAAAAAGAAGAAGAAGGGACGAAATTACTGAAGTGCTTTACCTCCCAAGGAGCTCTATCTCTCAAATTGCACCTTGTGGGGGGACAAATTGATCCTGGAAATAAGGGGTCATTTCCTCCGCCTGTTTACCTGCTCACAGCACACTGTCATCACTTTGAAACACGCTCACCAAAGCTGACCCAGCTGTGCCCTCGCTGAGTTAATGTTAGTCATTCTGGTCTTCACTGTGACAACAAGTGGGTGTGTGTGGGTGTGTGTTAGCTTTCCCAACAGCAGTGACCCGATGACCTTTGAATCTTTCAACTTTAAGCCAAATAAAACAATTTAGCCTCTCTAGGGAGATACAACAATTATATATAAAATATTACTTTTCAAACCAATATCAGATGAGGAGTGTTGACATAATAAAAAAAATGTTTTTCAGATTTTATCAATTCTTATTTGAATTGAATCATGGTCCTAATTTGAGTACAAAATACATGTAAAAAAAAGAGGTTAATAGAAAAACTAAATTGAAAATCCAAGTGTGTACAATCCAACCATCACATTCAACTGTCAACTCAATGTCTTATCATCAAAACAAAATCTCTCTCAAACACAATGAGGTTAGTTACACTTAACCATGCCGTGAAGAGCCACAACCTGCATCCGCAGAGACTGGGGAGATGTGAACTTTTAAGGAGCTGATCTTAATTAAGAGTTTCTCCTGTCCTGGTTGAATATTAAATGTTTGAACACAGTATGGTACAATCATTAATGCCTGTTGTTTTATAGCTTATTTGTAACTCCTCCCATGCCTTTGTTTTATTTATTACAAAAACAAATTAAGTCGTAATTCTGGTATCTTGACACATTGCTCTAAGGCTGTAGTTTGTAGTGGAAACACATTATCACAGTTTGGCAAGCTGCGGCTAAAGCACACACACACACACACACACACACACACACACACACACACACACACACACACACACACACACACACACACACACACACACACACACACACACACACACACACACACACACACACACACACACACACACACACACACACACACACACACACACACACACACTTGTGACGACCACCCAGCCAGTTTCTTCCCTTAAATAAACACCCTCTCCTCCTCACTGCGCCGAACTGTGTGACTGTAAAGTGTAACAATAAAGCGGCTTATGACCGGACTGGAGGCTTTTATTTGCTCCTTGAGAAGCAAGTACACAATATACGCAAACACACAAATCTGCAGGTCCAGGAGGAAGGGCAATGGAAATGGCCCTCCACTACTTTTGATGGATCTTTAAAGAAAATAAAAAATACTTCTTTGGGGTGGGGTACAGTAGCATCAGAGCAGCAAGCATGTAAGACTGTCCGCCTCGGCCTTTTACTCCCCTGCAGCCTCTGCTTAATACACAAGCCAACAACACAGCAACTGCATGCTGCAACAAACACACAACACGCTAGCTTTATCTCACACACACACACACACAGCATTTTCAATTCCAATATTCTCACAGGTGATCCAGACAAATCCAGTCAGACACACATACACCTTCAGCTCCTGAACCAATGCAGTAAATATCATTATGGCATCAATAAAAAGGATGTGTGTGTGTGTGTGTGTGTGTGTGTGTGTGTGTGTGTGTGTGTGTGTGTGTGTGTGTGTGTGTGTGTGTGTGTGTGTGTGTGTGTGTGTGTGTGTGTGTGTGTGTGTGTGTGTGTGTGTGTGTGTGTGTGTGTGTGTGTGTGTGTGTGTGTGCGTGCGTGCGTGCGTGCGTGCGTGCGTGCGTGCGTGCGTGCGTGCGTGCGTGCGTGATAAAGGGAAGAGGTTGATAACGCCATGTGCTTTGGGGATTTCACCAAACTCCATGTGTTTTGATTGAAAGAAGGCTGGTAAGGTATTACCATAACCTTCCCACCACATGTCTGCTGTTTACTCAATAATGCAAGAAAAATGTCACACATGCACACAGACACACACACACACAGACACACACATACCCTTTGTTGCTATGCGCCATGGTAAATTCAATATTGTGTTCACACTCCTAAGCCAGAGTGGGAGTACAGTCGGCAGAGAAGCCACAGCCTAAGCTGTAAATCAATAGATTAAATACAAATGTATGAATAAAACACAAGATAATAAATAAAAGAGGAGATGCTTTACTCTTGCACAGGTTCTTTACCGTTGCAGAGAGAAAGGGGGAAAAAAAAGAAAAAAGTTCTTGGTTGTCTTTTCAACTTGTGTTCAATATTCATACGGACATCCTTCCCTGTGCAAGAGTTGAAATACCTGCACGAGGCCTGTATCCATTATGTATGTGTTTTTGAATGTATGCACAATATACCAGCATGTGTCCTGCAAATGAAATGACTATACAAGAGTTTGATTATGAAGCATATAAATAATGAGCTCCAAATGTTGTTTGTGAGAGTGTCCGTGAGTAGAGCTATTAAAATCCTTAATTGACTAATAGATTAGTTGATTTAATTGAAAACTCATTCAAAATGTTTTTCAATTGGTCCTGCTTAGATTAAAAGTACCCTGTGGAGTTTTCCTTGAGAACAAACAACAGTCGTGGTTATATTCTTTGTTTTTCACCAAAACATTCCTCCTTGAAGCCTAGCAATGATGAATGTATTGTCCTTCTCATAACACATTTGCACATATTTTTCTGTTATATTTAGAGACCACCATTCCATGTTTCGATCAGAAAACAGCCTTCTTCCCTGCCTTTGTCTATGTTACTGAAACCAAGTGTTCAAGAGTCAAATAGTCTGAAAACATGTGCATTATTGCAGAAGGATCCTTACTACAAACAAAGGCATATTTGTGAATATTATTGTGAAGCGGAGAAGAAACTTTAACGTTTCAATCATCAATTACAGCAACGCATAAAAACATCATGAAAAATGACCAATCAATGAAAGATGTCTGTGCCAACTTGGACCCTAAAGAGCCATTAGTCAAATGATCAAGTGGCCTTCATACATTTGATTTACTTTAAGTCTTGGCAAAAGCATTAGTATTGGATTTATTATAAAACTTGATTTATTTTGTAGTTTATTTTTTACTAAGGCTCCTATTACAGACCTGGCAGTCACATGGAGGTTTTTTAGTTGAATTGCCTCTTCCAAGGTTTCTTACATTTATATTTTCCAAATGCAATGACTTTTAACTTTTTTGTTTTCGTTAGACAGAACGACTGTATCCGTTCCTTGGCGGGCCAAAAAACGCATTGATCGATACCAAGTGTGGTACTTATATACTTGACAGACTTATGCACTTGACATACCTGTCGTTGATGCTCCAGTTGAGGCAGAGGTTGAGGGAACTGAGGTTGCGACATTTCCTCACCACCTCCATCACCGTCTCATTGTTGAGCTCTGAGATGTGCCGCAGATCCAGGACATTCAGGTTCCGTAGCTATAAGACGAAACACACACACATATTTGAATTATTTAATCATCCAATAACTAGATGTCTTCTTTTTTAAGTGCTAGGTTAAAAAATGTTTTTAATATTTAAAGAAGAACAGTATGCATTTAAACATTCAAAAAACACATCTAAAAAAAGAAACCTGTTATTTCTTTCTTTGAAGAAGAAAATGAAAAAAAAAAAAATCGGGATAACCTGTCTAGTATCTTGTGCGCACGAGAAACTAACCCGTTATCCCGACTTTGTTTTGTTTTTTTGAGAAAGTTAGGAGGACAACCATTTCTTTTTGACTGTTATGGTTATGTGGGGAAATGACAGAGCATACATTATGAGATATATTTCGTACTCAGACTTCATTTTAAGGACATTTCGGCCAGGAGGCAGCGGGACGTGTAACTCAGAGAAGAGCAGCACCAGCGCTCAAAGAGCTTTTACGTACCACCTACACTGTGTTTACCTTAATTCAAACAGCTAAAGCGTGACCGCAGGCTGCTACGTTTTAACCACATACACCTCTACACACATTGAACTGCCTGATTACTCCCCCTTTTATTAGTTTTATGAAGGAGATGTCAGGTCACCAAGGTGTGTGCGTGCGCGCGTGCGTGCGTGTGTGCGTGCGTGCGTGCGTGTGTGCGTGCTCTGCGCAGGGGCGGACTGGGACAAAAAATCAGCCTGGAAATCTCACCCAGCCCACGTAAACTGTCACCGAGGGGCTAGTGAACTGTCAACGGAGGGAGCCTCGTTGCGGGGAATCAGTGGACCTGGTGGCCCATCGGGATTCGTCCCGAACGTCCTGATCGCCAGTCCGACACTGGCTCTGTGTGTATGTGTTCTGAGTGTTTGTTTCCCTAAAAACAAATAGCTCTACACCCCTGGCCGAAATTTCCTTAAAATGAAGTCTGAGTTCGAAATATATCTCAAATAATGTATGCTCTGTCATTTCCCCACATAAATATAACAGTCTGCAATGAAATGGTTGTCTCCTGTGTACTCCACTTCCTCCAACTTTCTCATTTTTTTTTTTTAAAAGTCGGGATAGCGGGTTAGTATCTCGTGCTCACGAGATACTAACCCGCTATCCCGACTTTTTTTTCTCTCTTTTTTCATGTCCCTTTAGGGGCTCCGTATATATATGTATGCCATGGAAAAGGGAAAAAATGGAATTTAATCTTAAATGGACCAGTGAAATTGAGCAGTCAAACTCCCAACATTTATAAATGAAACACAAAAAATGTAAAAAAATATCAGAAAATGATTTGTTACGATAAGCGGTGCACCAAATGAGAATAAATATTTGATGGAGGATACACGCCTGCTGAATTACATGGACGGTTTTGATGTATCCTCAAGGAATGTGGAAAGAAAATCAGGTTAAACACTGAGTAAACTTGTATACTGCCACATGTAATGAAACCTAACATGGCAGATAAATGATACAACATTGCTGTTACTGTTTAATATTATGTGCCTGGTGTGAGGGGTTATGAACCAATATGAACATTCACTTTCCATCATCTCTCCGACTTTCAATAATCCCTCTTTCCGATCTGAATACTTTATAAGAGGGGGTTTAGATTAATCCTCCGGTCAAAATCTCTACTTCCTGACACACTCTTAGAAATCCACATAGGCGCACTGTTCAACAAGCGCTCCTGCTCACTGAAACTACCAAAGGCTTTTCAAGTCACAGCACAGGTGTATTTTCTCTGATACATGCTAGAAAGTCTTTAAAAGGTGCAGGTGCATGCACACACGCACACACTGTTACACTCACACACCAGGGATGCAAGATAATCGAGGTATGATATTCAGGCCAGTCGCAAGGGAAGCAGTGAGGTAAATGTCAGGGCAGAGAAAACAAGCTTACAGTTGGTCACTGAGCACAATTGTGCGCTCCATAGGTATGACATGTACCTAGCAGCATGAAAACACATGGGCGAATGCATGAGGACCTAGGACCTCTGGGTGAAGTAAGCACATATGTAAACACTCTTCACTCTTCCCCACATACTGAGAATAAAAGCACAGTGACTCAAACACTGACTGCAAACAAACAACAGCGAGTGTCTGATCCTGCACTGAGCTGAGATTAATGTAATAAAAATACAAACCTTTACCTTTGTCTATAGTGGCCCCACACAAAATTAGATCCATGTATTATCTTTTCAATTTACACAGGGCATCTATTGCACGTCTGTCCGTCCTGGGAGAGGGATCCCTCCTCTGTGGCTCTTCCTGAGGTTTCTCCCATTTTTCCCTTTAAACTGGGTTTTCTTTGGAAGTTTTTCCTTGTACGATGTGAGGGTCTAAGGACAGAGGGTGTCGTATTGTCATACTGATATTCTGTACACACTGTGAAGACCACTGAGACAAATGTAACATTTGTGATATTGGGCTATATAAATAAACATTGATTGATTGATTGATTGATTGATTGATTGATTGATTGATTGATTGATTGATTGATTGATTGATTGATTGATTGATCCACACCTCTTGGGATAAAAGGTCTGCTTTGGCAGGAAATAAACATGAAACAGATTTTGTTTGTGGCATATATGCACATGTTTACTAAACACACATTAAACTGTTTGTGTGTGCAAAGACGGGTCAAGAAAGCAGCAATGATAATCAGGGACAGCTAAACTGACATGATAAACAGCAGTTTTTAATGAAAGTTAAAAAATAAATAACTATGAATCAACAAAGAAATGCACATATACTAGCAGATGCTGAAAAGTGGACATTAAAAAGCACACATTTGTCATTTGCCCCTGTGGCCAGTGTTGGATCAAAGTGCTAAATTATGCATGCAGAAATAGGCTGCTATATGTGTGTAGGTCTGTGACTTTGTGCGTGCGTGCGCCACCATAAAAATCAGACCTGGGTGTAGACTAAAGGATTGCTACCTCTTATATTCATAGCAAAAGACATTCATTCACACCGTCAACAATTCTCAATCAAGAGCAGACACGTACACACAATTCCTCTTGCACACACACAAAGATATATACACACACACACACACACACACACACACACACTCACACACTTATTTGCATTATGTATTCATGGTTTTTGAGCCTGGAGTACATTTTAAAAGCCCTGACATCAAAAATAGTATTTGTTCTCAAAATCTTTAAAAGTGCTTATGTCTGCTATAGTAGTATTTATACTACAACCAATAGTAACCGTTTCATTGATGTGGATAACCAATGAGAAATCAGGCCAACTAGTGTGAGTTTTCATTGGCTGAGAGTGTAGCTAGGTTGAAAAGAAAAAGAAAATGTAGCAGATGTCTGGATGAAAGCGAAGTGTAACGTTGTTAATCCATCTGTAGCAAAAGCAATGCAGAGAAAATAAATTCCACCATTTAGCAGACATTTGCCGAAAGAAAAATATCCTTCAAATCCCTGAATTGAAACTGGAAAAAAAAACTGGGTAATTAGTCGCACCTCCAGAATGTGACATGCCACAGTGCCCGTGTTTGTTTTCTCATAATTGACAGATTCTCATAATTTGACTCCTATGTGAAAGTTTGTAATGGTTCCAATCCTATTTAAACATTTCCACTCATAATACAGCTTATTTTTGCCTCATGTATTCCTGTCATCCAAGAATAAACAGGCATGAAATAGAAAGAAAAGGAAATGGAGAGAAACGGGAGAAAGAAAGCATTTTTCTTTTCAGACAGAGTGGAAGACAAAGCAAGACATGCAGACAGTGCAGAGAGGAAAAGCGAGATGGAAACAGAGGGGGGAAAAGTGAGAGAGAAATAGAGAATAGAGAGCAGGGGATTTGGTGGAGGTTTCGGCATGTTTTTCTCCTCGTTGGCTGAAGTCTGTAACCAGGCAGAGTTTGACTCGTCTCCTCTGACTTGGTAGCTACACCTGGATCATTATTCATGCAGTTCTTAAAAACGGTGAAACCTGCAGAACCCAGCTGCTCTGGGGCCAGCGTGTCGTCCCGCCCCGTGAAAACACATGCATGCCGCAGACATTAGGGCTGATTATATGAATATTCCAATAACTATATTCACACTAAACATTAACTCAAGGGTTTTATTTGTGTTTTTATTTACATTTTGTTAAAGTCTATAGCTTGACTAAATATATATCATACATATTTTATATGAATGACTACATTAATTTCACAGAAAAAATTAAGTTACCATTTTTGGTTTAACTTTTACAAGGCAAATGTATTTATATAGCACATTTCAACACAAGGGAATTCAAAGTGCTTTACAAAAAAACATATGAAGAGTTTATGAAATAGGATTGTTATGAATGAAACTGCCCAACACGATATGAAGCAGCAATACTCTTCAACTTGTCAAGCTTACATTTTGCATGCATTCAATTAAATAACATAACATTAATGTATTACAAATAAATATATGTTATTCTTATATTTACACAGTCCCTCTGTTTTTATTTCAAGTACTTTTTGTTAGTAATTTCTTTACTACTTGCTCTAAACTTTGTTTGCCTGATTTTAAATATCATGTGTTTTATTAGCACTTTTAATTTAATTAAGTAATTATTTCGGAATGCTCAGTTACTAAAATATGCAAATAGCAATATAAATATTTAGGTTAAGGGAAGTTATTTAAGAATTATTTAATTGAATAAATAATAAAAGGTATAAAAGTTTGAAAAATGGTTAAGAATTACTTAAACAAACTTGAAGTATATTTTAATACGGTTTTAAAATCAACATTTTATTTCTTAATTCAAATGTTTAATAGCGGCATTAAACCCTAAAAGATCAGAAAAGTTGTTTAAGGAGTGAAACCCCACCCCCCCCAGGCTTCAGCGAGAAGCCTCTCTCAAACAGGGAGAATGGAAGTCACAGTGAGAGGTCAAACCAGAAAAATAACAACCCTTCAGCCAAACATAGTTCAATATTTGGAGAGGTTGATTTGACACTTTATTACATTAGTGTATGTCACAGTCTGGCACACAGTGAGGGAGTGTGTGTGCACCTGTGTATGCTCCACCAGACTACAGAGCTATAACTACCTATGCTATTACTTAATTTATTTGCACAACGTCAGGCATCATGATGCCAAGCAGGAAGTTGAGGCCTGTGGACCCCATGCAGAGGATGTGATGTCATGGTTTGAACGCTGGCACAAAGCAGCATGAGTTCATGGCTGTTGCTGTCCATCAACCTCAGTGTCCCGGCTGACAAGCAGCTAGATGATATTTAAAAAGCACGGACAGAGAAAGCATTGTTTTAGTCCTAACTGGCAAACATGTTGGGTTTGGAAAATATGAGCTGCTATTTCATTGCTGTAGTTAATTTATAACCACTTCGAAGATTTATTATGTGAGTTTAGTCAATGAAAAATATATGTTCTCCATCGGGAAATGCTTTCGATCCAAAAAAGAAACACATGCACACAAGCAATGTCTATGAAAAAATTGTCTTTTCAGCAAAGCGAACAGCCGTAACGGTGTAAACTCTCCATTCTCAGACGAACAAAGATGAGTCCAAACCAGTTTATATCCTCTCAACAATGCCATTAGAAGTTTAAACAGTGACTTTGAAGTCATTTACAAAGTCCTGAGATAAGTCAAAGTCGCAGGGTGTTGTTGAGGTGCCATTGTGACCCTGACACATTTAGCTCGGCTGTCCGCATGTGTTTGAAGACTGTGAGACGGCATGAGGTGGGGGGCCAAAAGGTGGGACGAATGGCAGAAGTGTCACAAGGTGAATACAAGTGCGCACTCATGCATACACGCTTTGTTTGTCTTTTCCATATCGGAACATCCCAGACAGTTCAGTCAGACAGGAGAAATCTGTGTCGAGACAATCCCTCTGCGGTAAGCTTAAATCGTGCGCCGCGCCGCGACCCCCCCCCTTCCAGACGCACACACTGAAAATCATACACACATAAACACACAGGGGCCTGTGCAGACGGAAAGATATGAATATTTGAAAAAGGACTGAGGCAAAAAACTGGAAAAGACCATGGGTCTGGTATCACAAATACATTGTCTGCATCAGTCATGGACCAGTGAGCTGATCCGTGTGCGTGTGCGTGTGTGCACATGCGTGTGTGTGTGTGTGTAAACTTTTTTCTTTATCTTTCTTGCGCCCATCTACTGTCTATCACTTATTCTCCCTCTCCTACCCCCTTTTTCTCTCTCTTTTCCTCCCTTATAGTCGCTAATCCTGCATGTGTTGGTGTTGATAACAAACTCAGTGGCGAGGAAAGGCTCGAGGAGATAGAGAGTGCTGGTTTCTCTTCGCCGCTCTAAGCCAAATGACCACATCGGCACGCGCATACACACTTACGTACATAGGCAGTAGTCTGTGCTTCAGCACTGGATGATAGTCACAGCACAGTGACACTATGGGCCAATAATGAGACATGATATCCCCCCCTCCAGAGGTCAGAAACCTCTCTATCTGTCTCTGGGTTAAAAGTCTTAGAGCCAAAAGAATTATTCTTCAATTACTCTTGCGAGAGACACACATCATCCTTAGGCTCTTCTCTGCTCATTATATTCATAAATCCCCCAATCTCCTCCATACAGCAGTGAAGAAAATTATTATTACAATTTCAACACATTTTGCGACCCCCACAACCCCATTACCTTTCTTCCTCTAAATCCCCTATACTCTTTCGTCTCCCCTTTATCCTCTCCACCACCCCTGAGACACAATACACACGAGCACGTACACAGTCACACACATTTGTACATAGGAAAAGGTACAAAAACACACACACACACAGAGAGACTTCCCCGGTTTGTGTTGGGGGTTATCAGTATGACACAGGGCACTGCGATTATGTATTTCATGTGCTCCAGTCAGAGGGAGGAGATAAGGGTCCAGCAGACTACAGCAAAGCCAGACACCAATCATCCAAGGTGGGGAGGGGCTGGTGGAGTGGAAGGTGTGAAGGTGACAGTGGGTGAAGACCTGCATCTTAACCTTTTGTATTTCACAACTTCAAAACAGCTTTCCTAACCTAAGGTCGTGGACATTTTTAAATGAAAATGGGAAAATAAATAATTTTCTTAAATGTTTCTCTTGGTTTTCCTATTTCTTAAGAGGTTGTAGGCTAAATCTGAACTTCAATGCTGCAAGTATATGCTACGACACTAAACCACGGGAATGGATAGAACATAGGATTCTGGTTGAGAAATTACATAGCTTCCCTGTCCCTTTCCCAGACTGTTTTATTTGCTCATAAACACACAGAGAGAATGAGGTATTGCCCACGGTTCAAAACCTGTCAAATTTAGTGCGCATTTATTGAAGGTCCCAGCTTTTTTGTCTGGAGAAGAAACAAGGAAAACACTGAAGCGGCACGGCTGAATTAATCTACAAGAGCCAAGATTAAGACCAGAAATATCCAAGATCAGCACATCATAGAGACAACACATCGCTATTAAAGTCTCCAAATATATCTCTTTTCATCTCTGACACATTCTTCAACAGTCTGTTCATTTGTTATGTCTTTGGCCCGCTCTCCCTCTCTCCCGGGGGTGGGAACTTCCACACATACAAAAAAGGCATTTTGAGGCCCACAGTGTCTTAGGGCAATGATAGGCTGATGTATGAGGAGGGGCATTGTGGGTAGAAATGACAAGCAAAGGGAAGCCATCAGTGGGACATCTAAGGGTCGAGGAATGAAGGCTCTCTGGCACCCAGCGCTGCTCTCAAACACTGACTCTCTGATACAGCCGACCTTGGACTTAATCACTACCAGAAGAAAAGAGCGGCGCTTGACAGGAAGATGGAGGGACGGTGCGAGAGTGTGTGTGAGAGTAAAGAAGAGAAAAAAAACACTAGTATAGAAGAGAGAAAAAAAATACACACAGAGATTGACAGACACCAAAAGCATAGGGAGACAACAGGTAACAACGCTGTTCTTCAAAGAGAGGGATAATGTCTCTGTCCGAGTCACAGGGGCTGAGAAGCAGAGAGAGAGCACAGTATGCAGTATGTCAGCCACTTCTGAAACACACATAAATCCCTTTCATCACACACAGATCACACTCATGCTTGCAAAGTGATGCCTTCAACCCTTTTTATAATGGCCAACACCTCCATAAATCTATTGCACTTCCACCTCTGGGGCTGGTCACAGGCTTGGCTAAAGAGTAGAGCGCCTGAGACTAAATGAGGAGAATGGTTAATATCATACAGGACCACAAAAAACACATAGAAAGTCCTCAAATGAGCTGCAAACAAACCGCTGAATGCTCTGGGACGCCCACAAAGCCTCCACCCCAACATGTTTTGTATCCATTACACAGCCGTGGGATGTGACAACCTCATCAATAAAACTATTATTAATGTCAAGGGCTTAGAGCTGGCTTTGAGCTTCAATCTCAACACCGACCATAAATAACAATGTACAGAGGATCCCTAGCACGCCAACACAGAAGACCACATCAGATGCACGTCTGCTTTAAAATCCTCTCTTTTGTTTTGACATTTAAAGCCGTTTGTAATATCTCATTTTCAAGCAGTAAGGAAAGTGTTAGAACGCTTGTTTTCGATTAGCATCCTTTATTCTTTCAGACAGCAGACAATCTTGATTTTCCTTTTTAGACGCTAACAGGATGATGATTTATCAAACGGAGCTGCCGTAGGACTGAAAGACTGAAAAGCATTAGGAGCAAAAATGCCACAGCTTTACAGTTTACTCGACAGACCATCGGCATCGAACTCAACACCGTGGGTGGCCTATTTCAACCATCAGCTCACTTGATTAAGAAAATACGATTTCAATTGATTTCCTCAAACCCTAATTTGCGAGAAGTCGTTATGGAAAAAGAATATCAATCTGAAATGAGTGTGTCATATAAAAGAAGTTAATAAAAGTAATGGAGTGTCTTCGCTTTTTTTCTGGTGGTGGCTGAATAGCAAGTCAGGAGGTTGGGAAGATGATCAGCAAGAGAAAGAGCAATCGAGGAAGAAAAGAAGTGGGAGGGAGAGTGTCATAATCGAACAAGAGAGCAGTCCTGAAATCACAAGCAGGTCCACGGAGTCATCAGAAATGCAACGATTCCAAACGCCAGAATATGATTTTCATATGACACTGGATGGGACCAAGTGGGAATGAATGAACTGCTAAATGAGATAATTACTGTCAGAGATTATAGAGGGATGGAGAGAGGAAGTAGAGAACCAGAGAGGGACTCATGGCTGAAATGACAGAATCAAAGAGAGCTGTGATTTGACTCTAAATCTGTACTGATCAAATGAATGTGGTCTTTGAAACATTTCTGTCTCGTCACGATTCAAGTATTATTATCTTAGAAATGAAGTATCTAAGTGGTTGACTAAATCTGTGTTTGATTAATAACCCTTTTAGGTGGGCAAAGTGTGTGTTCTGTAAATGCTGGTGAGGCAAAACTGACTGCTTTTGAGACTGATTTAAAAAAAAGTGTAATAAAAATTAAATCAACCTATAATATTTATTTACATAAACTCTTAATTCATCAGTTGCCTAATTGCTCAGCTCCAACGCCTTGCTGCAGGGATGTAGATGTGTACAGCAGGGTGTGTTGTACACTGTGGCATCACTGGAGGGTGTGGTTACAGCCCACTTCGGACCACAACCATCAATGATTCTGGAAGTGTCTGGACGAGTGAAACTAAATTGAATTGGACTCGATTGAGTTGAATAATACACTTCTTGATCTGTATTTAACATGCTATGCAATGGTTGCTAAACTTTGTTTGGCATTTCCGTTCTAAAATGTGTTCAGTGGTCGATGGCTCTATAAGGACGTATTAAAATTGGTGGTGTTAGACATTAGAGGCTATTCAAAGAGCTGCTGATCGGGTAATATCATTCATGTAAATGATGATTGTACATATACGCACACCTTGGTGCAATTGTAGTTTATTAGGAGTTAATCGCAATTCAGCTTAAACAGATGAAATGTTATGTGAAAAAAAAAGAAAAAAAAGGTATGAATGTATTTTATGTTGATAAATTGTTATGCTATAATATATATATAATATATAGATGAACTCAGACGATTGCTAAAAAACATCAGGTAGGATTTTCTGTGAAATGGCAAGATGGGTGGGAAGAGGGGGGGACGGGGTGGCACGGGAAAGGGATTCCCTATATATATTTTTATTTTTCCTTTCTTTCTTTTTTCTTTTTCTTTTTGTATTGTCTATATAATTTGTATCTGTATAAATCCCTTTTGTGAGGGCAAAAAAAACAACAACAACAATAAAAAGTGGTGGTGTTGTACTGCACCACTAACCTCAATGCTTAAAAATATAATTAAATCAACAACTTACTTGCTTGTAAGCGCTTTGAGCACCAGGAAAAGTGCTTTATAAATGTAATGTATTATTATTATTATTAATGACAGCGTCAAAAATTACTTTATAGGGATCATAAAAGTGGACTTCACAGCAGAACAGTTATATTGCTTTGCATCAGAGGTGTGGGGTTAAAAATGCATAGTCTCCATGTTTGTGTAGTAGTATCATGTTGCAGAGGTGTTTTTGTATGAATACATGTGACATTACTTCTTGTATCAATTTGTATAAGATTGAAAGTGGGGTTCTACATGTATCTCTGGTGTCTGTCCTGTTAAAACCCCCAACCTAAAAATATTTTTTTAAAAGTACAGAAAAACCTATCAAGTAATTTTTTTGTTTAAACCGCAGAAGCTTTAAAATACAAATATTATCAGCATTATTAACTTGCTCATCTGAACTTCTAAAACTTCACCTTGGTTAATACTGTAATAAATAATAATGAGTGTGTGCTAGACTGCGTGTGGGCGGATGTGTATGCGTCCACCTCCAGGTATGCTAATGCTGTTATGACTGGCTGGCTTCATTACTGTCTGTCTACAACACACTGGCCAAGGTCAGTGGGGGCTGCATAGATGATAGGGGGCCAAAACCATGAGCACAAATTAATCTGCTGTTTAATCTAATAATGCAGCGTGGCATCGGGTGTCTCAGTCCTATTAACACAACTGTAATTGCATTTGAGGAGGAATGGGCACACGTAGCCCACAAGGGTACGTTCAGACTTGCGTGTACCCCCAAGTACATCAAAAACAAATCGAATTGTAATACACAGGCACACATGGATGTGCACAACCCCTGCACACTTATACATAGGTGCACTCTAGATGTATGTTATGTTGGGGAAAGGAAAAACATCTGAAGAAAAGCAGGGTGCAGTATTTCCTGATGGATTAAATTCAAGCAATCACGGTGTGAGTGCATGTGTGTCCATGTTTATATGGCACGGAACATCTTTAAACCAGGGAGCCCTGCTCATTAGCATGGTAATATCCAAACAGCAGGGTGTAGCCAGAACAGCAGCGTATTATTAGGATTCATCTCATTAGGCTTTCATGAGATTTAAAAAGTTAACACGAAATAACTTCAAAACTAAGTCTGAGATAAAAGATACCCAGCGATGTCGTACGTTTACTCTCCAAAAGTAATTTGCCCCCCTGGAGACAATGCATGGCCTGCAGCAACGTAGAGAGCTGGCCCACGGTAACAGGATTAAACAGAAGTCTTTGTCACGCTGACATTTCTGTTGACATTTACTGATACGAGTAATTACTTCAAAAAAGTGAAATTGTTGATTGAAATAACCCTCTTTCAACGGAGATAGAGGATTTAAAGTATCTTCATTTTGTATGCAAGTAAAGACATGAGTTGAGTTCTTGTAATAAGTAACAAGTAAGGGTCCAAGGAGCTATGAGTGAGTGACACTAACCGCAGTGAGATGGATGACTCCCTGAGAGGTCACCGGGCATCCCATGAAGCCAACAAACTGCAGCTCAGGACAATGCTCAGCAACCGCTCGCACAGACCGATCAGTGACCTGACAATAGAAGGGAGAGAAGAGGGAGAGAAAAACGTTAGCATCACGGGTAAAGAAGATATTAATATGCATAGTTAAAGTAGATGTACGGAAGAGGATTAGGGCCAAATGAAAAGACGTTTTTGTTTTGTTTTTGTCAGAACTCTGAGATTAAAGTCATTTTTTTTTTCACATGCCCAATACATGTTATTCATGTGGCCCTAATCCTCTTCCGTATAGATGCAACTATGATTTCACACGTTTTTTCTTCTAAAATACTGCCTCAAATGCATATTACAGTTTGAAAATGTGTCATTCATTCACATTTCCAGCATCAATATATGACATTTATGTTGAAAATAAATTACTTTTTCTTCCTTAGTAGGAACGTTTAGAGAGAAGAAAGCTGAACTTGACAGTAATTTGCATGATATACATTTGGTAGACAGAAGAAAAAAGGGGGATCACAGGAGGAGAGGAGAAGGAGGACGATAACGGACAAAACAACCAAACGAGCTCGTCTGCTAAGCAGCGTGGGCGTCAACCTATGATGGATGGACCATTCTCCACCCTTCACCCAGCCGTCTACTAACAGCTCATAATGGATCAGAGATCAATAGGGAACATTGCCACCAGCTTTCACTGTAGTCATCAATGTGGGTATTGATGACTCCCTCATCACACTCAGCACTGCAACAATTTGTGGGAGATTGTTTGTCCTCTCTGAAACCTTCCTCAGTGTTTCCTCAAACTCGTTAATCGTCAAAAAGACTTTGTCAGATAAGAGGAAGGAGACAAAAGAGATACAAATGACTAAAGGCTTTGATTAACCGGGAAACAAAGAAAAACAATCATCAAAGAACATTTAAAGGCATCCCTGGTTAAAAGATGGAATTATTTGAAAACTTTTCAAATACAAATACCCAATTTACTTAAAAACACTTCTACATGTAATATACAAATATTTAAGAATCCTAAAAAGTAAATGAAGACTCACAGTGGGTGGAGCTTGTAAGCTGGTATAATGAACGCCCAAACAAAAACGTAGTTTCATTTGAAAGTCATCCTGCAATTCCAGAATTAAATAAAAAATGGTCAATGGTTAAAAAACTCAAGTTTACAAAACTAAGATTACAGGAACAACACTGTATCATCCATCATATATGTATGGCTGATATAATATTTGTGTGTTTGTATTGAAAGTGAAAGTTCACTACTGCTTCTGTTCAACCACGGCCTGGCGTTCTCACAGGTCTGTTTGAAGCCCTACCTATTACAATGAGACTACTATTTGTAAGCCGTGGTCCTAATTGAGCACTATACAGTTCTTATTTATATACCTAATGTTGCCTCTCCTTATCTATTTCTCCCTGTCTCACTGCCTTCCTCCCTCCTTCTGTTGTATCTTAAAGGTTGCTGAGTCGAAGCAGAGGAAGATGGAAAACCCAGAGAGACAGCGAGGGAAAAAGTCACAAGAAGAAAGAACAAGGTCTCCATTTATCTCTCACCAAGTCCCATACAGTATGGCTTATCTGGGTAAAACACCTCCTATAACTCTTGTGAAGTTCAAAGGTTGGTTTCTCACCTTATCAGAAAGAAGCCAAAGTGCTTGTAAATTGCCAAATGGTTCATAAAGTAATGACTATAAAGGATTTCCTTTCACAGGTGAGGCAGTGGAAATAGTTTTTCGAGCAGAAATGAGAATTGAGGAGGAACTGCAGGCATAGAGCCATCTACTGTATGACATTGTGTCTAAACATTTGACCATTTTCGTCTTTCACTTCAGTACAGATGTAAATATTTTAACTATGAATAATGAGGTGATGAATTTAAGTAAACATTGTCAACAGACATTCATGGTCCCAAGAGGATTTGTCTTTTTATTTACGGCACCTTTAAATGATTTTGTATAACTTTTGTTACCCCCTATTGAACAGGATCCTACCTCCTTCCGGTGTCTGTATTTTGAGCCTTTTAGAAAAACCCTACTATAAAAGTAAAAAAAACGTGTCAAAAAGAACAGTTGACCCTGGAAAGCTGTGAGCACAAGTTGTAGTCTCAGTGTACTTGCTAGTTTTGAACAGAACAGTTTTTTAGAGCAATCAATAACTGGATGCACCTTAATATTCTTAGCCTCAGGTGTGGACCCACACAGCTCCCTGCAGTCAGAAAAGATTAAGTGAAGGTGAGTCAGTGCTCCCACTCTGAGACACTGATGCATATGGAACCTGATCTGCTGGGCCATGTGGAGAGAGGCGGAGGAGTAGAGCAGAGTTGTATTTTTGAGTATCAAACTTAAAGAAAAGCCTCCAGAAGGACCAGTCTGAGCAGAGCAGCTGGCAGGTGAAGTGAGCTGGTCGGAGCTCCCACCAACATGGCCTCTGCCAAAAAAACATCAAGGAAAACATTTTCAGGGTTGACTACCAGCAGAATCAAAAAGCCACACACCGCCATGATCCTTGAATCAGAACCGTCTGCAAGAGAAGCAAACCAATCACAGCAGAGGCCACCTCCGAACCGCCTGTATTACTGGTGTTTGTGGTGTAAAAGTGTGCGGTTACAGTGGTGTGTGTGAGTGAGTGTGTGTTTATGAGTACATTTGAGTTTGAGAAGCATAACACACAAAAAGAAAGACAGCAGGTTACACATCTTCTGTAACTTTCAGCAGGTGAGAGGGGAGACAGAGAAACACATTTCACTGGAGCAGAACAGACCAGGAGGGCATGTACCATATCAGTGTGAGTGTGTGCGTGTGCGTGTGAGCGTGTGCGTGTGCGTGCGTGCGTGCATGTGCAACACCATATGGGTTTGAAACGAGATTTGTCTCCAACCCACAAAAATAAAAACTCCTCCCAAATTTCTCCTTGCCTCCCCCTCAACCTTTCATGGACTTTGATTTAAAAACATGAAAAGAGCCATGGCAGGGCTTTTGGAGAAGAAGTGGCTAGCCAAGAGAGGCCTTAAAGCCTTTTAGAAGGGATCTGGTTTAATGGTCTCTGGGTGAAGGAGGTAAGGAAAGCAGGCAAAAAGGGGGCTGGAATGGTGGAAACATTGCAGTGATAAAGATAGCCTTCATGTGTACGTGTCTTAAAGAGCTGGAAGGTAATTGTTCAGAGTGCCGGGGTAGCAAAAAGAAGTAATGCTGTATGAGTGTGTGGTTTTTGTCTGGCACTCAGTTCTTACAAAACGCTGGGGCAGCACCCAGGGGCCACTTCTCATCCAATAAGGGCATTTAAGCCCGTCAATATTGTCTATCATACGACTCGTTTGACTACATCAAATGCACAGGGAAAAGAGATGTAAACAGAGAAAGACCAAAGCAGATCGCCTTTAATCCCGTTCATCCTTTGTTCAATAGTTTGTTCTCCCCTTCAACCTAGCCTCGTTTAAAACTGGACAATTCTCACCAACAAAAACAACCGAGCAGGGTACATGGCTTAACACCATCTCGAACACACAACTACTTTACAGTATTACAACAAAGATAGCATGGACACCATTATTATGAAGTTCTCAGACCAGGCACAAGCATGTAAAATGATCTGATACAAGAGGGGTTGCTAATGAATGGCTATTCGTGAGACAAGTGGAACTAATAGGGATGGTTGTTGGACAACAGGGAGGGCCATGACATTTAGAAGAAACCAATTATCGAGCCAGTTGGGCCAGCCGTCCAGTTTAGTCTAAGCAGATACCAAGGATAGCACGGAGCACGACTCATGACATTGCCCTGTGTTTGATTTTTATATTTGCTGTTGTAATTTATTGTCTTCTGTTTTGCGATTGTAGTAATGTGTTGTTTATTATTTGCATGTGCAGCACTTTGGCTCGACCAAAAATCTTTTTTTAAATGTGCTGAATAAAACCTGATTTGATTTGATATACAGTATAAGGCCTCATGAAGCAACATAGTCTTTGCTTTTTGCTTAGCTAAGGTAAGGGTAGGATTACAAAGTCACCTTAGGTTGAGCCTAATGTTATGTTCAAACCAAAACATTTAAATGAAGAAACCTTAGAAAAAGAAGACAATAAAGGACTTAAAAACGTGGATGACCTTAAACTTTTTGATGTTAAACACGACCAAAACTGAAGTTATTGTACTTGGCCCGAAGAATCTACGAAACAAATTATCTAAAGATATACTAACTATGGATGGCATTAATTTGGCCTCCAGTGAGACTGTAAGGAATCTTGGTGTTATATTTGATCAGGATGTATCCTTTAACGCCCACATAAAATCAATTTCAAGGACCGCCTACTTCCATCTACGTAACATTGCAAAAATCAGGCATATCTTGCCTCAAAACGATACAGAGAAACTAGTCCATGCATTTGTTACTTCAAGGCTGGATTATTGTAACTCCTTATTATCAGGGAGTACCAAGAAGTCAGTCAAGTCGCTTCAGCTGATTCAAAATGCTGCGGCTCGTGTACTAACCAGAGTTAGGAAAAGGGACCACATTACTCCTGTTCTGGCTGCCTTACACTGGCTCCCTATAGAACACAGGATAGAATTTAAAATTCTTCTTCTCGCCTACAAAGCCCTTAATGGGCAGGCGCCATCTTACCTTAAAGACCTCAGTATACCCTACTGTCCTACTAGGGCATTGCGTTCCAAGAATGCAGGGTTGTTGGTTGTTCCTAGAGTCTCTAAAAGTACAATGGGAGCCAGAGCCTTTTCTTATCAAGCTCCACATTTGTGGAATCAGCTTCCAGTTTGTGTTCGGGCGGCAGACACCCTATCCGTTTTTAAGAGTGCGCTTAAGACCTTCCTTTTTGATAAAGCTTATAGTTAGGGCTGATTAGATTCAGCCCCTAGTTTTGCTGATATAGGCTTAGTTTGTCGGGGGACATCTTACTTCTTCCTTCTCTCTGTCTATACCCGTGTACACTCATGTTCCGATTAACCCAGCTTCCCCAAATGTCTTTCTTTTTGGTGTCTATATACGCTGGGATCCGGAGTCATGGATGATCCTGCGGTCCTGTGTCCTGGATCGCGAGCGCTGGATCTTGAGTTGTGGCTGTGGTCCTGGATCATCGGTCCTGGATGGATATCCTCGTGGATTCATCTTCCTATTATACACACATACATTTCCAAACATTTGGACTACCTATGTTGCAAATGTATTATCTTTTCAATTTACACACGGCATCTATTGCACGTCTGTCCGTCCTGGGAGAGGGATCCCTCCTCTGTTGCTCTCCCTGAGGTTTCTCCCATTTTTCCCTTTAAACTGGGTTTTCTTCAGAAGTTTTTCCTTGTACGATGTGAGGGTCTAAGGACAGAGGGTGTCGTATTGTCATACTGATATTCTGTACACACTGTGAAGACCACTGAGACAAATGTAACATTTGTGATATTGGGCTATATAAATAAACATTGATTGATTGATTGATTGATTGATTAAAAGGATTTCATTGGTCCTTTTACCAATTTGAAACAAAAAAACATACACTGCTATTTTACAGTGACAAAGATATTTGAACTCAGGCTACTGAATATAATCATGTCTTCATTTGAGTTGTTGGTTACAGAATGATATTACAGATTTCCAATATTACCCATAAACAAGATCTCAAACTGCAGGCCTGTGAGGTGCAAATTGAAGTGGGACGATTTTCATCAAAGTTCTGTTCTTTCCAAGGTAATCATTTTCTCCATAAATACCCTCTTAGGGGTGATATTGCAGTGGGTTCATCACAACCTTGGAATACACACACGCATAAACTTAGGTGCCCACTCATGAAGTCACGCACACACACACACAGACACACACCAAACTCTTTTTTTAAAGAGCTCAGATGAGCTGTATTGACGCTAAGGACTGGTGATCTGGCAAAAATCTAAATGAATACTTATCATCCTCTGTAATATCCGATGCCTGGAGACAAAAGCAACATGGAAAGTCATAAAGTTTTACTACAGCGAGGGAGAGTCTCTTTACTGTGCTGTCTCTGTACTGATGAGCAGGCACTGTGCACTAAGTGCAAGGCGGTTGTTGCCTGGAGCTACGTGTGTGTGTTCATCAGCAAAGCATCGCAGAATACAAGCACTAAAGCTTTAGCATTCACATTTAAATCTGCAGGAAAACAATACTTTGATATGAGCACACATACAGACATAGAGAGATACAGATGCGGCAGACACATGGGCCAAGTCCAAAGTTGAGTCTAGACAGATGTGAGGTCCTTGTTCGCCAGCTATCCAGAGAGATGTTTTCCTTGGCTAAAACAGAGGGACGTGTCATATTTACGAGAGGGGTTGAGACAGGAACACAGGATGGATCACAGTGAGAGACAGGGGAGAAGAGCAGGGGGGGAGAGGAAGAAGAGAGGAGGGGGGGTGTGAGATTTGCAATATTTTCGTGTTAACATAATGTACCTTCTAGTCTTCGGTGTATTGCTTTGGCAAGCTCGGCTGCCTGTTTCATGCATGTAAACGCTCTCTGAATATAGATGTGACAAACAGGAGGTGAAAAAGATGGTATGAGAGGTGGTATGACAGGCCAAACAAGCCATAGGTGTGTATGTGTGTGGGGGTTGTGGGTGTGTGTGCAGGGGAGTATACGTGTATATGAGAGCAATCTGATCTTATTAGAGGCCTGACGGGAAGAGGAGCTCTGATGAGAGCTCTGAATCACCACCATCTAATCAATCAGTCTAATTAACCGAGCTTTATAAACACTGTGCCGAGCTGAGAAAGAATCCGCCGACACATAGATTAATAATGATTACTGAATACACTGCAACACATTCTATTAACAATCCATCTTCATGCCTATCTAGCGGCTTTGCATAAGAAGTCGCTTCATCGCCAGTTTGCAGGAAATCCTCCGAAAAATATCATAGGTTAGTCTTCAAAGTAAATGAAATTCCCAATAATTCATTTTGATTTAATGATTGGACTTCTAAAAGTGACTCGGCGTATTAGCATTATAAGATAATTGGCTCATAATAAATGCCCGCATTTCTTTTTAATAATCTAGTTAAATAAACAGGCATGGCCAGTATTATAAAAACCAGACAGTTTAATGGTGAACTTTATAAAACAGTTGGAAGTCATTTTTGTTTGTACTCATATTTAAGTAGAAACAGCACAGGTTATTTGACGCCCACCCATGTCTTCACAGAAGTGTGTGTGTCATGTCTCATGTGTGTGTACATGTGTAGCGTCAAGTCATCACATAAAGCAGACCTTTAACCACCAGCGGGGGTCTGCGTGTGTGTGTGGTGTTACAGTGACCTGCTGCTGGGCAACACCACGCAACAACTGTCAGCGAGGACAGAACCATCTCCCTTACACTCCACTACTTGTGATGCCACGCTGGGAAGTGGGTATTTTGTTTTGTAAACTAAGAGTCTGTGACACACTCTCAGTCTCACTGGGTTTTTTTTCAATCCCACAGTTTCTGTGCCTCTCTTAACCTTTGTCCAGCCCATTATTTGCTTCTGTAAATTGCAGGGGAAAGCAAAGCATGGTCAGAAGGCCAATGTGCAAAGCAAAGCAAGCAAAAGGCCACACTCTCACACCATTTAAATAGAAAAACTGAAAACTGAGCGCAAGTCAGATGCTAAACAAATGAGTCGTAGTTAGTGACAAACCAGATTTAAGAATAATCTGTTATTTATGAATGTAGAATCTAAGCAAGGCTGCAACTAATTGTTCTTTTCATTATTGATGAATCTGCAAATTATTTCCATTTTTCTGTGAAATGCCAGAAAACTGTGAAAGAAAATGCCCAGTGATGGATTTAAATGTGTGGTTTTATTTCAACTATAGTCCAAATCCAGATCCATCATGTTTATCAGTAAAACATCTTTACATATAAGAACCTGGATCAAAACAAATGTTTGCCATTTTCGATTTACAAAATAGGCTTAAACCTTTAAAAATGTAATCAAGTTATATGAGCTAGAGCTACGATGAAGAGGAGTATGGCCTTCCACTTTCCCCACATAACATGTACCCAGGGATTCTTTCCATCTCTCCACTGTATACTGACCATAAAAAAGGCCATAAAGTTGTCTGACAAGCACACTGTATATTTTTCAAAAATCGAAAACTGTCTCTGAAAGATGACTGTTTGAAAAATGAAAACTCCCAGGATCAATAGATCCACTTTCCTCCAGCTGTGGCTATCTCAGACACACTTGGGAAAGAAAACCATGAAAAACTTGCCCTATCCTTTTCACATATCTCGAGAAAAAAGTAACTGCTGCCTGCCTAGCAGGAGCTACTTCATTGCCTGAACAAAGGCAGCATTGCATCCGTTTTTAACGGAAATCAATTCATGTGCCATCTCCACATATTCATAGTACACACTTCTCTCTCTCACACACACTTGCCAAGCAATCTTGTCTTGTTGTTATCAGCCTTGATGATGACAGGGAGGACTGAAGTCTGCATGGGTGATCGCCAAAGTGATTGATCGCCTCACTCGTCTGTACACTCCACTCTCAACTGAAAATTACCTGTCATTTATTCAGTGGCTTAAGCCCCCGGTTCCCTCAGGAGTTTCACACACTGTCTTATCTCGATGTGGCTGTGTTCATGTGTAATTGCAGAGACAAGTATGTGGGCAGGGGGTGAGTGTTGGCTTCCAGAGACCTCTTCATAGCACTAACCATGAGATGAAGAAGAGCTTTTGTTATCTGCCTTTTTCCCTAAGGATCAATAATGCTTTGTTGCGTGTCAGACAGAAATCAGAAGCTGCTACTGCGGAGGAAGCCAAAAGACATACTTTAGTCCATTAAATGCAAAGTCATTACACCACATTGTGAAAATCTTCCATCAGTTCTCTTGAGGCTTCAAATCCTAGTGTGTCTTTGTTCCCAAGCGACATATCAATACATCTTTGTAGCATTTCAAACAAAATCAAACACTACTTCAGAGGAAGCAGGGATGTCAGATTTCATCCTTTAAATGCAAAGCGGGAACTGTTATTATGCCACATTGTTGAAGTCCTCCAACACCTCTCTTGAGTTTAAATCCCAGAATGTGAACATTTGCAGTCAAGGGCTCATCCTCAATGTCAACTTACCATATTGGTTCTATGGCTCTGTGCTTTCACGATATGCAAGGCCTCCGGCTATAGAGCAATACAAATGCAGGCTAGTTTTGTTGCTTTGATGGATCCTGTTTTGACAAACCCTCTCTAAAACGGAAAGGTCCAGCAGCATGTACAGCACAGTGCGAGTTTGGCTTTCAAAAGAAGTACAAACAGGTTGTATTCGATAACCATTTTACAAAACAACCACAAAAGACACTATGTCATAACAGACACAAACAACTCCCTCTTCTTCGTACCCTCGACAGGATTCCAAATGCCTTATTGGAAATGCTGCTTCTAAACCTTTTCACTCTGCCTAAAGCAAGCCATCAATTAACCAGCTTGCCCTTCAGCTTCTGTTTACTAAACAACACGACACACAAAAACACACACACTCACACAAGTCTACACTCATCAACTGTTAAAAGCTGTCACTGACATTTAAAGACGTTGAACCAATTACAATGGACATGGCATTAGTGCATTAGATTCTGCTTGTCTAATGTCTTTTATCGAAATGTCATCAAGAATTAGTTTCATTGTTGACCTTACCTTTATCTCAGCAAAGTTCACTAACCAAAATATTACATAACTTAAGGTGACCATGCAAACATGGTTGAGACTGATAAGAAAACTTGAAAAGGTATTTAAAATGTCATAGTATGTTTAATAATGTTACTCCTGCTGGCATACCCAAGTTTCCCAAGGCAGATTCTGGATTTGTACTTTTTGGCTTGCTGGTGGTCTCTCACTTTCACAAAGAAGTGGAAACCACTAAGAAAGACTTTGGTCTGCACAACACTTAACCTTTAAACCCTTCACTGTTCCCATGGTAACTGCACAGAACAATCTATCAGGGTGGGCCTGAAATGGACTTTAAACACTTTAAGCTTTACTTAAAGATCAGTTTTATGTCTGATGCTAATGATGAAAAATAGGACTTAAAGAGGCCTATTTGACCATGGACCTCAAAAAGGGCGAGTGGCGTAGTGACGTTCCCATCAATGCCTGGCGTTACCGCTATGGCCCATATTGGATTGTTCTGCTCAGCAGTGTATGCAGGGAACCGCTGCCTCTTCTTATCGACACAGTGCTGAAGGTATGGAGCGGGAGCTGGCAACAGCTGAGAGAATCAACAAGACAGCAAACAAACAACAGCTTCAATGCTCTCTCAGGGAAAACATCGGTTTTCAGAACCTTTGAGTTTCTCTCAGATGACATCGATCTTGTTGGTGGATCTTTGATGTTAATCATTGCTAAATACGCTATTCAGCAAATATGAGAAAGCCTCAAGTGGTGTGTGTGAATGTCAGAAAGAATTTGTAAATAGAAAAATATGCAACTTTGCAAAGAATATGAATCGCAAGCCCAGAGCCCTTGTGGATTACATTTGTAATCTCGTATCTTAATCTTAAATCTCAACATGGCCTTGCTGTGGGTTTTTCCCCCGACAACTGCTTAATCAAGACATCATTTGTGTGGATAACCTTGGGTGCTTCCTGTTAATCACATTATACAAAGATACAAAATTGATGTGCACTAGAGAATTACCAAGAAACTACTGGTCAAAAAACGTTATATCACGTGAATGACCACACACTTTTGGTTGTTAGGTATCACCGTTTGTAGCCATTTAAATAACTATAAATCCTAACAGCCTCTTTATTTTATTTCCTTGTTTTTTAATTTTTTATGTTCCACCTCTTCTCTCCTGTCTAGCCACCTTTCTTTTCACTTCCCAACAGTAAATCGTTGAAATCCAGTTTGCAAGAAATCAAGTAACTTGAGCACAAATTAGTCTTGATAAAGATTAAGAGCCCCTGGTTCTAATTTAGAAGAGTCTTTCTCGTGCCAAGTTGATGCTGTTAACTCCCTATAGAAAATGATATAACCGAGTACTGTAGAAGCACTGTAAACTGTACAGTCATTGTGAGTAAAAGCTCATTTCCATCACTTGTCTTCTGACAGAATGTAAACCAACTTTGAGCTGACAATATGTGTAGGAGTGGCCCTTTATTGATTCCAGACATCCGTCTCACCCGTTTTAAGTGGTACTGTATAACAAAACATAGGTTGAGCACCATCATTAGTTTGAAACTCTTGCATTTTCTTCCCCACTGTTTGGGTGAGCTATCGGCTTATCTTCTCTTAATGTTAACAAAAGTTGACTTCTTGCAATATCCACACCTCACTACACTAAACTGCTCCCTTGTCACACCTTATACAAGCCATGCCATCCAAAACAAAAGACAGGTGCCACTTTCTTTCCTTAGTTTCCAGACACAAAGGAAAGCTTCCAGACAAACAGGATGATCAGAGAGAGATCAGGCAGACGCAGAGGGATGGAGCAGAGACAGGAGGGAAGTGAAAGAAACATGTTTCCTGAACGCAGGGGACCTACTGGATGGGGAGCATACAAGTATGTCTGGTGTGAACAGAAATTGCGAGTCCTTTAATTTTATATTTGAAGTTTCACCTTGTCATTGGTCTTTACGATTAGTTCCATTCAATGATTTGAATAGTGACTAATTGATCGATTACAACTGATGTTGTTTAATTATCCAGTGGGAGCAATATTAAAGGGGACCTATTGTGCGGAATCCACTTTGTCATGTCTTTTATACATAAACATGTGTCCCCTCTGTGTAAAGAGATCCTGAACGTGTCAGGAAAAATGATTTGCTCACTTTTTGTCCTGATCCATTTATATAAAGACCTGTCTGAAAATGAGCTGATCAGATTGTGGGCACTTTATGATGTCATAACGATTGTTTTTGGCTTGTGTAACCACCAATAACCAACCAACCAAGGTTGGTAAACCCCCCGCCCCCCTATCACCTGAATCTCCTCCTAGAGCACCATCAAATCTCTCTCGGTGGGGCGTGGGGAGTGGCTCCTTATTTTCATCTAAAGTAACAGACAGAGAATCAGCACTTTTGAAACAGGGCTGAAACAGAGGGGATTATGGGATGTTACAATGGGTGATGCGTTTGGTATTTCGAGCCACACACTTCAGAGACATGTTTTGTATATATCTGAGACCTATAATATATTGATGAAAAACAGTATAATAGGTGACCTTTAAAGTATTTTAGGGTTCTATATTTCTGGCAAACTGTTTCCAAGCCATCTACAGTACGGTAGTCCATACATCCTTCAACCTTGTCAGTGTCATGGTAGGCTAGAAAGACCGGGGCTGGCTTGAGGGTAGCGGCCTCCTCTGCCCTCATGGCCTCTGGGCGTGTAACCTCTGCCTGTTAGAGCTTAATGATTAGAGCTCGAAGACCTCTATGAGGACGGTTGACATCCTAAATCCTCTGGAGGTGCACACACATCTACAGTCAGGAGAGTTACCAGAGTGTTCCGTTATGCAGATGATTGCCAGGCAGGTGACAGTGCCCAGGGCAGGGAAATTAAAAGGCTGTTACATGTTACCGGTGTGTGCAGAGCTCATTCACAAGGCATTATTCATGCTGATGCTATGAATAGTGACAGTGACATATATCTGCTGTCAGAGAGACAGAAATGCGAGTTGCTTTTTCCATACATTTCAACAGTAAGGACGCCTCTAACAAAGTGTTTTATTCTTGTAGAGTTCTGACTCAAAACTGATTATTATACAATCTGACACCAAATAAGTGGCCATAAAAAACATTGAATTTATTGTGGGGAAAAAACAATACTTTGCCAATTCTGCAGTCTGATCGTAGACGTTTATAGAGACGTCCATTACTGGTCATTACTGACTTTAAATAGATGCTGACTATTGGGGAAAACAAGAGGTCAAGTGGTGATTATAAAACTAACTTCAGACAGCCAAGATGTTGAATGGCTAAAGGAATCAGCAAGAGAAATAGGGATGAGGAGGTGCCATATGCTAACCCCAAATTAGTATATAAAAGAAGGTTGGGACAGCAGTGACAGTAAATGTGTTCCTACTTGAAGCTGCATGGCCTAGCCCCCCCTTTATTCTCTACATAATAAGCTGTAGATGAGTGAACCATTATCTTTGCCATGACTGTTTAACTTGACAATTAATGCCCAGATTTTAAAAACGGGGACCCGACCATTAAAATGGCTGATAGCTATAGAAGTCCACTGTGTGCTGGTGCATGTATGTGTGAAGCAGACTGATGGTAACTGACAGTGAGAGAGAAGGGGACAGAAAGAGAGACAGAGAGAGAGGGAGACATCAGAGGTAGGTTAATTAGTTCAACACTATCACAGATGGCTAAGGGGTCATTGTTAAATCTTTATGCACTTCCATATTACCCACGTCAATGGTAATTCTACAGGAGCTAGGTCATACGCAGCATGGCTTGTATAATGAATGTGCCTTATAGCAAGGCCTGGGGTGTTGGCAAACCGGAGCCTTACCAGTGGAAAAATTGAAAATTGACCTTTTACGTTGCTTTCCGACTCACAATGCTCAATCTTCAGGTTCAGAGGCTTTCTGCAAAGGTTGTTAGAGAGCCATTGTTCCCCTGGGTGCCATGGGGTGCAACGAGAGAGACGGATAGATTGAAAGCACAAGAGAGCGTAAGGGAACGGAATTAAAATAGAAGAAGACAAATTGAGAAAGAAATCTACAAGAGTGACAGCAGGAGTGTAGTCATAGATAGAAGCACATCACATGGAATTAATGTGTTTAAAGTGTTTCTTGCCATTTCTATATAGAGACAAACACTTGTGCTGACAGCAAGATAGAGATTAGCCCTATCTCCACGTATGAGTGCATTTGCAGGTAGATGTATGCTATTTTAGTTGAAGAGCTGTAATTGCAATACAGAACTTATAAAGCACAGGTTAATTATTTTCACTCAGAAGTATGAGCAATACTCACACACGCTCCAACACACATATCCAGTGAGTGTCATCACTAAATCGTTATTGACAGGTAAGCGTTCGGGCTGAGAACCCTTCTGCTCGGCATGTATGTTTTTTGTAGCCGGCATTGAAATACCTGTGCGGTTCCACAAGGGTGTTTTTTGTAAATCCAAGAAAAAAAGTCAATAAATCTCAATGGGGAAGCACTTTGTTTTAAAACACTCACTGGCTGTGTGTTAGGACAGTAGCAATGAAAAAATAAATGAAAAAATGTGAATGTTGTTAGCCTCAGTGGTTGCTGTTTGTGGTGATGGCAGTCTTTTAAAAGGAAGTATAACTATAGGTCTGTCTGTCTGTATCCTAAACATAAAGTTACTGCAATCAGCATGCTAGACTAGGGAGGCTGTGGCTCAGTGAGATAGTGCGCTGAACTTTGTGCGCTGAACTTTGAATCAGGGGGTAGCAAGTTCGAGTCCCACTGCAGTCAGCATGTCGTTGTGTCCCTGGGCAAGACACTTCACCCCAAATTGCTCCTGTGGGGATTGCCCACAGTACTGAATGTATGTAAGTCGCTTTGGATAAAAACGTCTAACAAGTGACATGTAATGTAATGTAGACTGGTGCCTCTAGCTTGAGGCATATCAAATATATTAGGTGTACCAATATGTTATCTCCCTATCAAGGCAGCTGGGCTGGTAAAGCATGTGCCAAGACTGAGTCCCTACCGCAACAAAGTTCAAATCCGACCTGCAGTCTCCTGCTTAACGTTATTTTACCCTTTCCAATATATCTGTCCTATCTCTTTAATAAAGGCAAAAGGCCAACAATGAAATCCTTAAAAAGTCAAACAAAAGATTGTATTTTCCAAAATGCTCAATAATAGATATAGTCAATTAAAAGGATCAAATTCACCAATGGTGGTTACCTTCAATAGCAAATGTCTCCAGGGTTGGATTTTGTTTTTGATTCCAACACAGTTGCTAAGCATCTGCAAGCATGTCAGGTTGCTAATGTGAAATTAATGTGATATTTTGAAAAGGCTGAGATCAGTCTCCAACTAAATATGTGTTGTTAGGACTGCATCTGAGAAAATCTCTCAGACAAAATCCTCTGAGAAGTAAAGGCACGATTGCCTAGTGAAATGCTGAAATGGACAACATTTGTTTGAAACAAGTATGTAATCATTATGTTGTTCCTCAGCCTTATAATTCACTATATCATTGTGAATGTAGCTTGGAAGACAGTCTTTGATTAGAGGTGTCTAAATGAATATATGTTAAAGTTATTGATTATTTAATCACTACAGCAATTGAAGAAACAAAGTTTAAACAGCACGTACTTTTCCTACATTTCCTTTCTAATGGTTTCTAAAGTGTTAGCAATACTGGCAATTGCTGTTACACTAAGTGATGTTACACCCTATTAAAAGGGAATACATTTTGAAGTGTTTTTTTTTTTTTGGAGTACTTGTTTGGGATCCCAAAAAAGGAGTGGTAGTAAAAATGGCGGGGAAAACACAAAAGAAAATAACAGTAAAGCAAAAGGACACTCAGAGAGCGTGGATCTCTGCCAAGGGCAAAAAACATAACCTGCCAGGGGTAAATACATTCTCTTTTTCCACTGTAACCACAGCACAGGCTAGTGCAAAAAGGAACAAATCATACTCAGAGGCCACATCATGTTGAAAAAACAACAGTTCCGCGCTCTAATTCAGCATTTAGCCCATGTGTCTTTGTGAGTGAGAATTATCCGACACAACGTTGGGTTACTTAACATAACCTCAGGTATTTGATAACAGAGCGAGGTGTTTCACTGAGGGGATCGCCTCAGCGTGAAGCAACTCAGGAATCTCTAACGACACACCGTGTATCAGTGACAGATAGGTCAATCTGTGGCAGGGCAGTTCCCATGGTGCTACACGGAGCGAAGTAAGAAAAATAACCCCTATTGGAGCTTGAGTCCCAGGCGCCTTCTGCTTAGAGACTGCTAATGATAAAAGAAAGCAAAGGGAAGGCTAAAAGAGTGGCACAGTTATAGGCGGCATTAGAGGGATGCATAAAAACATGACATTATGGGACGGCCCGCTGCACAGTCAGCTCAGCGGGGGGTTGACACGGAGATGTGATTTCTTAGGCAATGTTTGTGATATAAAAAGGAGCAAAGGAGGCACTGAGAGTCCTTGGTGCTTCAGCAGCACTTTCAAAGATCTACACTATCACACAGACACTCACATTAACCAACACTCACACACACCATTTCACCCATTGAAGTTATCAGTGATTTATGTAAGATACATTAAAAGCATCTGTTAATGTTCTAAGTATATCAATCTAGTGACATTGGTGCCTAAATATTAGTTTTTAATCAATTGGTTGATATTGATAATAAATTGACGAATAAATGATTATTTCTGAAATGTGTAAATTCACTGTGGCTTTAATTGAAATCTTCACATTTTGGACTGCTGCGTACACAGAAAGAGACATCTGAAGATATCTATGGGCTCAGAACAGTCTCATAATACACACATGCACACAGAAGGATTCACACTTGTATTTCATGATCCGCAAAAGGATCCACACTTGTGTTTTTCAATGCACACACAAATGTATTCCGTTTCATATACATGTAAATAAAATCCAAATACAGAAAAAAGTTTTACATATGTATTTTTGATCCTCACATATTTGTTTTCCGTTTAAAACCTCTGAACCTGCAAACACAAACAGCTTTCTGTGCACGGATCGCTGTGCATTCGTGTGTGGGGTTTTTGAGACTCCCCTGACGGTCAGCCGATTCGTACTTGTAATTATTTCTACCTATAGCCAATCAGATGTCTCCTCAATTCTAAGCCAATCACATGAGCGCGCCCCCACGAGGGTAGATTTCTTGCGTTCATGACGTAGCGCTTCATGTACGCATGTTGCGCAGTCCGGAGCTGACAGCTCCATGGAGCCTGCCTGCAGGCGCTAATCTCAGGACACCCTCCACTCTCAGCACAGCGCCACTTTCCGAACAGGAAATGCACGCAAATACAAGCCTTTATATTATTAAGGTACAGCGCCACTTTCCGAACCATTGATGAATGCTTGTGTACACAAAAACGGCAGACAAACCTGTTTTAAATGTGTGTTTCCTGTATGGCGAATACAGCTGCTTTATTTATGTCTGTATGAAGTTGTTGTGAGTGTGGAGGGAGCAGCTACAGGTTAGCTTAGCCTAATCGATCAGTGCACTACGAAGCCAGTGCTCGACATTGACCTGTTAACGGGGGGAGCCCTGCCGGTCATTATCGGCCGATATTCACTCTTAATAGTTTGATCGGTGCTCTCTATAAAGGCCGATCAGGAGAGCTAGATCTGATCGATATGGACATAAACGCAAGTGAAGTATAACCGGACGCGAGAGAGAGATCAGATCAGACAGCTGCTGAGTCTGACGGAGACACGCTGCTCTGCATGATCACCTGAAGCTCCGCCCTCTGTTTAGCGAGCTGACCGGACTGCGCAAAATGCGTATATGAAGTAATCTTACCCTCGTGGGGGCGCGCTCATGTGATTGGCTTAGAATGAAGGAGACATCTGATTGGCTATAGATAGAAAAAATTACAAGAACGAATCGGCTGACCGTCAGGGGAGTCTCAAAAAACCCACACACGAATGCACAGCGATCCGTGCACAGAAAGCTGTTTGTGTTTGCAGGTTCAGGGGATTTAAACGGGAAACTAATATGTGAGGATCAAAAATACATATGTAACACTTTTTTCTGTATTTGGATTTTATTTACATGTATATGAAACGGAATACATTTGTGTGTGCATTGAAAAACACAAGTATGGATCCGGAAATACAAGTTTGAATCCTTCTGTGTGCAGGTGTGTATTATGAGACTGTTCTGAGCCCATAGATATCCCCTTGGATACTGGATAACTGCAACTAGCAAGTTTTACCATGTTCTCACATTATAAAGAGATTATTATATTTGACACATGTATTTGATAATTAGTTCCAAGATCAGTTTTGTGAGTAAGAGTTGCTTGTATTCTTTGACTTTTATTAGGGCTAACTGAATAGTGTTGGGTTCTGTACTCTTCAGACTGAATAAGCAATTTAGGAACATCACCTCATGCTCTAGGAACCTTGTGTTTTTTTAGATCATATTTACAAAGATGTTGCAGACCAAACAATGAACACAAATAATAATCATCAGACGAATCAATTTATTTTTTAAATACCTATTTGCAGTTACGATACAAGAAATGCATCACTGCAGACCAATGTAAATTCTAACTGTGCTGATTCGTTAACCATCAAAAATAACAACCACTTCCAGGCAAAACTGAAGACAGGAGGGGAGCAAGGGGGAGAAAATAAAACGGAATGAGAGAGAGACCGAGAAAGATACTAAAAGAGAATGAAGCATTCAAGGCCAGAAAGTAGAGAATAGCAAGAGACCAGAGATGGAAAGCTGCAAATGTATTAACAAGCATTCCCTGTTGATGTGGTATCATCATGTTCACAAAAACCCATGCACAACACACACACACACGCACGCGCCACACGCACACACACATACACACACACACACGCCGCACACACACACACGCGCGCGCGCGCGCGCACACACACACACACACACACACACACACACACACACACACATCAGAGAGGCAGTGTTTGAGGCTCTGCAGACTTGGATTAGCAGCATGTTATGATTAATGCAGTGGGGTTAAGACTTTGATACCCCCCGTTTTGCTGTGAACATCCTCAAACAGTCCACACCAGTAGAAGCACAGAAACACATACTGTATAAATGTAAACACATAAAAAGGAACATAAAGACCAGTCTTGTCTTTTGCACAGGCAACAAGCTTAATGCTGCAGTGAGCACCCACTGAAGAAAGGTTGGGAAACATCAAACGCTCACACACATGTGGTCTGCTTCTCCGGGCTGTCTCCCTCATCAACTGGTCTTTTTCTGAGGTAATCCCTTTGTGAGCTAGGGAGCGCGAGCATGCTGGATATTACCCCCAGGAAAGACAGGCATCCAGCAACAGAACAAATAGATGGGAGCACCCAGTGATGGGCTGGTGGACAGCTGGGGTCAGCCTCCTCCAGTGGTCTCTGATTCACAATCCCATACCTGTCCAACACCATTAAAGCCATCACAGAACTGCAACATCCAGAGGCAGTGGGCTGGAGATGGAAACTCTGACAGCAGCTTCACTCAGTCACTTTGATAAGCATTTTATATACATATTACTTATGTTGAATCAAACTGCTATGAAACATTCAATATATATTTTAAGGGCACTAATCGACTTAAAACCGTTTTATTTATTGTGGTGGAACAGGTATTTGTATGGCAGTTAGATATTGATATGAGTTATACTATATACACAAGCTGATATTATTTTATTTATTTGCTTTATATTTATTTTACATTTGAAAAATAAATGTTTGATAAGGAGATCAGAAATCTCCTCGCAGCAGGACATTTTACATGAACAATAAACGTCACCACTATAATGTCCTGCCTGCATTACATGTCGGGATTGTGTATATTATGAGAAAAACTGCTGTTGGCTTTCCTTTATTGCAACTGATGATTTAGTGCATACCAAGGGCAATAAAGATCGTCTTTTATTCTGTTTTCTTTGCCGTTTAAAATTGTTGCGTATTAAAATCAGTATCTTTAAATCACGTCCATGCTAGTGACATCGACAATAGTTTTGAAAGTTAGCTCCTTCTATAAAGCAAAACCACAGAGACACGAGACCTTCTGTTACAGTCAGTGACGTCTGATATTTCTTTCTGTAAACCTCTCAGCCATTCATCACATGGTCCTGCTCTCAGAGCAAGATTTATGAAAATGTAGCAAAACATTTTCTTCATATATTTTGCATATTATATTGCATGATGTTGATTTGCATAGAGAAGGAGCATGCCCCTCAGCAGTTAACAACCAAATTAGTAAAAAGGAACAGAAGAGAAAAGGATGAAAAGGAAGAAAGCGGAGATGAGGCAACATGCTTTCTAAGTGGTGTATCCCCTTGGTCCCCTTAAGGAAATGAAACGTTGTTTTCTGGTCTTTCACCCTGAGGGAAACATGGGAGCAGACTCAAGCATGAAGCTGATACAGCTGTTTATATTCAGTCTGCCACTAATGCACCCAGTGAGACAGACGTTTGGCAGTGTCCTGAGGAGTGTTGCAACAACAAGGGATCAAATCTTTGACCCAAAACGTCAAACTATACCGAGTCTAATTCTATCCCAGCACTAATGAGAGTAATGTCAGGAAGGATTAACTGTACTTTTTTCTCTTTAATAGTTGCTTCAGGGAAAAAGACAACTTTAATCATAGAACAATCTCTTTTCAGCAACAGTATCTCAGGCAAAACCCTCAAACTCAAATGAAGTGTACAAACCACCTGCTGTTCTACCAATTTACATTAAACTGCCATCCTCCCAGCCTTGCTTAAAAAACAGATGCTATATTTGTCCTATAACCTTAATTTCACACCCTGTTTCCTCCTTATTAGGGGCCCTTCTGGGGCTCCTAACCTCCTAATCACCATGGTAACAGGACACAGTGACACAGACTTGGTCCCTCACCAGGTGTTGGGCTGATCAGAGGAATTAAAAAAAGGAAGGAAATGAGAGCAGGAGAAATATATGAATTATCAATGTGTCATGAGCAAATGGGAAATTATTATTTCATGGTGATTGTCTGATGTCTGATTCTGAATTGTAATAATAAATTATTAATTCTCTCAATGGGATGAATATTTGATGAATGAAACAGAAACCGTGGTTGAGGTAATTTGAGGGAGGGAATATGGAGGTCACAGGTCATTCAAAGTGGGATCAAGGACGAAGCATCTGTATGCATATGAATCCACACGATAACACATTATTTAGAAATACTGAAACAATACCTGTGGACTTCTTTTCCCACATTTGAATTGATTTTTGTATGTATTAGTATAAGTCTATAAATGTAAGGGTTATTTTCTGTCTGAATGGACAAATGTCACTATAAATCCTTATGTATTTGTTTTGCTTAATGTTTAATTTATGCAATGTATTCAATGTATTGTATATATTGTACATATTTATTTTATTTATGTTATTTATTTTATTTATTTTAATTTATGTATGTCACACATCGATGGATGGAAACAGGCTTTATTGAATTGTTGCACTTAATAAAGGATTTTAAAACAGCATATTTAAAAAAGAATGACGAATAAATCAAATGTTAAAACTTACATTTTTAATTAACAGATTCTTAAAATGAATCTGAAGGGGCTTAAGTTGATCAAAACACGTTGACTGCTGAACACAATAATTATTAGAGCAGAAAGACTCCTTGACTTTAGCAGACCAGATGAATAACCTTGAAAAGCAGCCCAGCTCATATCACTGCGGTTTTTACTGCTAATTACAGACATCGCTAAGAGCAAAGCATAACTAAAAACGCCTTTCCTGACACACACACACACACAAAAATGCATTTGTGAACACAATGCACACCCCACACACTACCCTAACAGGCTTCCACTGCGAAATATTTAACTTCCACAAAATAAAAGTTTAAATGAGACAGATTATCTGATGAGCAGATTGCCAGGTCTGTGATACAGGGAAAGACTTGGGAAGGCTCAGGGTTGTGAGGCAGACGACGCAACAACAAGCCAATTCCTCACTCATGTGTTCATCCATCTGCATTGCCAGTCGAGCAAATTGGAGTGTGCTATATTGTTGTTGAGAACAGACAGTAAACAGACAGGTTAGAGCTGATAAAGAGAGACAAATGAGAGGGAGAGAGAACGAGGCAAAAACAAAACATCAAGAAACAAGGAAAAAGGAGAAAGACAAGAAAATAAAGATAGAGAGAAGATAGAGAAAGACTTTGTAAAAACATGCAGAGTATAGAGAGGTCACCTGACTAGTGACCTGGGAAATATGTAAACCATTTCAGGGCCAAACCCCCTGAGAAGTGACAAAAGCAAATGTGACATCAAGATCAGTGTAGGGCAGGAAGAGAGAGGGCTTCATTTTGTTTATAAATGTTTTACATACAATTAAAAAAGGATAGCTATCATAGAATATATGTATTTACTCAAATACAAAGTTACCTTCAGTCTACGGATATGGAGGTTTTGCAAAACTATAAAGTGCTTATTTTATTTTAATACTGTGTTACATGAGGTTAATGATCAGGGATGTCATTGATGTGGGTTTAAATAGGTCAAGTCTGCAACAATAAGGAGGTAAAACAATGTTTCATATTATTGTATTTGGCCAATGCACACCTTACTAAACTACTGCAAAATAGTAATAAACTAAATAACTGCATATCTTCTACTGGTTTATTTTTAGACAAGAAGATCCCCGTCATACACCATTTTAGAAATATTTTATAATCCTTTGTGAGCCAAAAGTGACATTTGTCTTGCTTCAGAACATTAACTATGACATTTGTTCCAATAAAGTTTAACACATTGGAGATACAGCAGATTCTTGCCTTTCATTATAGGTATTCTCTCAAGCTATGGCTACCAGGAAATATATTCTTTAATATCATCTTCATCAAGGGATGCGATTGTGGGTCGTGGAGGTCTACTATTTTTATACCACAGCAATACCTCCTGGTAATCCACTGTGGGAACTACAGAACCACAGAGGAAGATGTCCTAATTCCAGACAAGAGAAGAAGTGAATCTACAGTAGCTGGTTGCTTATCAAGGAAATGACTGAGTTGAAAGTAATGACCGCCGATCTGTACTAGGAAATAGGAAGGTAGGTATTTGCAGGGTTTATAAAGACAAAAACAGGAGTTTGCTGGCAGTGGGTTTTTTTTTTCTTTTACCTAAGCATGTTGTGTACCGCCAAGAGACACATTTGACCTTGTAGAAGATGTAGGTAAAATGTAGGACATCATTGAGGTCCCTCAAGCTACAGGTTACCCAAAAAATAGAAATAAATATATTTAGTGATTTCATGAGGGAGCCTTGGCACTCTGGGAAATGGACCATGGTTGAAATTATCCTGTATCCCATGTTGCTGTATGTCTGGAGCCACAAGTTGTCCACCATAACAAGGAGAAATTACCGTGTACGGGTAATCAGTGGCTAAAAGCTTCCCCCGCTGACTCAAAGTGCTTTAGGGAAAAGGCCGAATTGAAGGAATAAAGGGATGTGAAAAATTAGTGGAGCAACACCGGGACTGTGTGACAGCCAAGGCTGAGAAAGCAAGCGATGCTGATGAGAAGAAGAGCAGAAAGGGAGGAGAAGGGGGTGAGTGAGTGATTGAAACAGAGTGAGAGGGTAAAAGTAAGGGAGTGAGAAAATGAGCTTCAAGAACTCCAAAGGCGCTTTCTGTCCATTTCTGCATCATTCTGTCCTATTAGTGCTACTCTTCCGGCTGTCCAAACACCACTGAAGCCTAATAAAGCCTGAACTCAGTTACTTACACACACATGAACAAACACACACACACAGTGGTGTTCTGAGATGGCTGAAAGGAGGGTATTTCCACAGGGCTTTTAAAAATGACCTCCAAAGACCATGGCCTCACTCTGCCAAGAGCCCAGAAACTTTAATGGAGACCGTTTGAGGGTTTTTGGTGATTTGGCTATTGGCCATTTGGCGCCAGCTCCTCCATTTCCCACCTATTCTGACAGGAATGGGCAAATAGAACTGCAAACAGCTTGAAAAGGCCATTTGGTTGTGTATGCGTGTTGTGGGAGGTGGGCTAATGTGTAATCGCAGTCTAGTGTCCTGACTATTTTGGCATGAAGATGGAATTGCATTTGAGTTCACCACTTTATAAAATACAAAACGCGCTGTTTTAAAGTGTTAAATATATCTGAAGCATGAAAAACAATAACGCAATATCTCTGAAAATTGCTAAAAGTAAAGTGATAGAAAGCCAGCTTTAAAAAAAAAAGATTGGGGCATAAAAGAAAATAAATCGTGTTTAAATGCATCCTAGCCTATATTATTATTTTGATACTGATAAATATGTGTCTATAAGTGACATTTAACAATCACAGCAACAGAGTGCAGCCTTTCCCTCTCTTGTAAAACGTTCCATTATAACATTTACAACTCGAATGCTGGAGCTGGAGGATGGATGCTGGTGGAGGTGAACGTTTGACTGTGGAAGATCAAGGTGTAGAGTAGCAGAAAACGATGCTCCACACCTATGGAAGCAAACAAGAGACAGAAGTATTTGAATTTTATCAGACACCGAATGTATAGCATTGAAAATAATTACTTTGAAAATCATGTATCTGAATTTTTTTTGCTCCGAATTTACCTATGTGAAATACAAATGTTGAAATTCAGATCCCAAAAATTCAAGTGAAAAAATTCGATGTCAAATATTTCGGTGTTTAAAATTCGATGTAAAAAAATTCGGTGTATAAAATTCGGTGTCAAAAACTGCGATGCGGCATCATCCGGACTACTCAAACAGGATAAGCAATCGAGCCCGAATGCAATCAACCCCACTTCTGTGGGACAGTGCTGTGAAGCTCAATGCTGCAAACTGTAGGCGATGGATGCAATTCCCGTAGACCCTATGTTAAAATGTCCAACTTAACATCAGAAAATGAACATGTTTCTAGCCTGGATCCACAAAAACATATTCTGTATATAGTTAGATTCCCCCTTCATGACAACAGGACTGCTTCTCCTGGCTCCTGTCTCACTGCTAGCTCCGTTAGCTCCATTGGCTCCGTGATGCTACAGCGGCTCAGTTCATGAGGAGAACACTACTTGAACTCGGCCGTGTTTGTTGTGTTGGCCCATGCAAATATAGGATTTATCTACGGTTAAAATAGACCGACCGTGAATGCAGTTTCTTCGGTAAGTCAACCCTGCATAAAGTACTTATGTTATGTTACTGGTGTTTTTATTAAGCTAACGTTAATGAATGTTTAGAGTTGGGTTAGCATTTGAGCAATCGTACCTCCATCTGTGCTAACGATGCTATGCGTAGCATCCAAGAGTGTATACCATTAAGTGGGATGCTACTGTATACCAAAAGGCTTCTGTGCGAGGTTGCTAAAATAAGGTCATCCTTGTACGTTAGATAGTTAGGTTACTGTATGCATTGTTAAGGTTCGTTTAAATTCGCTATGCTCTACTATAGCATACAATAGACTAGCTAACGTCAACGTATTGTTGAAGAGGCTTAGTGTATATTAAATCAACCTCACAATGAAATGTGTGTATCTTTAAAATATGAGCGTCACATGTCAAGATGGTCCAGAAATAACGCTCCCTTAGATATTGTAATATGGTTTGTTGAACTGGAGTTATTTCTTGCAGCTAACCACCTATCCGACGAACGACCCAAACATTGTTGTTTTTAATATTATTACCAATGCCTCTTTTAATTGTATTATCATCACACTTGAGAAACAGCCTTATCGTGGCTGTAGAACGGAACATGTAACTTAATGGAAATGATTTGTTTAAATATTAGATATGACGTTGTGTGTGACTTCAGTGAAAATTAAGCTTATCCATTGCATTTGTTAAATAGGTTTGTGTCTTACCCTTACGTGTGTGATGCATATGAATATGGCATATGAAAACAAATTAATTTGACTGACTCATGAAAAACTCATCCAAAATAACAGTAAAATAAAAAGGACCTACACAATAATACTCAAACTGATACAGTATAAGGACTGTGATATCCAGCAATTTCTTAAGTATAACAATAAGATTATGACCTGTTTTTAAAAGAAGATAAAAAGTTGTTTGCATGTTGTGACGGGGCTCTAATTGTCCGTTCACAAACACTGGCCTAGTCGGTTGGGTTACGCTCCAAAACTTTATAACAGCAGCAACAACAAAAATAACGAACCAGCACAACTTAAACAAAATAAATAAATGTCCAAATCAAACCGTCCATCACTCATCAGAGTAAACATGCTCTGGTGTTGCCTTCTCTGCAACCATCTCCCGAACATGTCCCAGCTGTTGCCTTCATTGCAACATCCTTCCAGTCATCCTCCAGGGCGAAAACCGTCCATTTTTAACCCATAGCCCCTCCCACAGGCTTACCGTCAACAGGTGACACAATTACCTCAAACCACATTGTCAACATAAAAAAATCCGACCCAAACATTAACAGGTTAACCACCTGTTAACATAATCATTTAACAAATTAACAAACACGTAATAAATTTAAAGGAATGTGTGTGTGTGTGTGTGTGTGTGTGTGTGTGTGTGTGTGTGTGTGTGTGTGTGTGTGTGTGTGTGTGTGTGTGTGTGTGTGTGTGTGTGTGTGTGTGTGTGTGTGTGTGTGTGTGTGTGTGTGTGTGTGTGTGTGTGTGTGTGTGAGAGAGCTGTGTGTGTGAGAGAGCTGTGTGTGTGAGAGAGCTGTGTGTGAGAGAGAGCTGTGTGTGAGAGAGAGCTGTGTGTGAGCTGTCAGTGGCAGAGTCGGTCACTCATGTGATCCGCTCCGTCACACATGTAAAGAAGTCTGTAACCCATGCATGTAACTTTACATCTGTTTGTTCAAAGTGTCCTCAAGGTGATCCAGACAGGCTGGACCAGAGGAGGAGAGACAGATCTGGACTCCTAGCAGCAGAGAACTTCAGCACGGATTCCAAGGTACACCTTTTTCATACTTTACAAATAATGCATAAAGTAATGACTCAAATACATGCCATTAAACATGACTAAATACTAGACCACCTACACATCAGTGATGTTGAGTGCACTTTCTTAGCTAAAGGTTACATTTACATTTTACCAAGCAACATAACTTTTTTGTTCAACTTTCACATTTCAATGTATTTAAGGCAAATATTATTGAACATAGTGAGAACTGCGACCCTTTGTCTTTCAGTGAGACAACCGGACAGAGCAAGCTTCTACAGTTGCACTACTTTTGATAACAGTTAACTATTATTTTATTAATACATTTATTTCAATGTTGATGAATTTAGAACGGTTTATTCATAATCTGATTATTTTTGTAGTACACTGTTGAATTTTAAAAAACATTCAAATAAAAAAAAATCATTATATCTATAGCCCCTGAACAAACACACCTCCCTCTTAAATAACACACTTGCTCTGCAATAATATGTTTTTTGATATTTCTGTTAGGAAAGGACATGCCTGAGAGACAGGACTGCTTCACCATTTTCTCTTTCTCCGAGGGTCCAGAAGAACATCCAAGAGGGAAAGGAGAAGCTGATGTGATGAGATATAAGAGCAGTACAGGACATTCACTAAGAGACACTTGTATTGTAACACAAAGACCTGCACACTGAATAGTTTTGTAGTCTAACAGGAACTTCATTTGTGTGTTGTTTTGTGTTTTACGTTGCACCTCAGAGACAGTGTGATTATTGTCAGGCCTATAAAGTTTGGCAAAAAAAAAAAGTCAGCTGATCAAATGCATTTGCCTCACTTTATGAGCTTCACATCACTTGTGCCTTGTACCGCAGAGTTTGCAACGTCACAAATAAATGGGGCCAATCTTCAGTCAGATGTGAATGTGTAATCTAACATTTTCAGTAAGAATAACGGACAAAAGGAGTACAAGTTATCAAGCATGAACCATCATCTTTTTTTTTTAAATAAAAACGAAATATTATACATAAATTACACTAAATGTTAATCTGTTAATTGACAGGCTATGCATGTGCAGGTGGTAACAGCTATGTCCAGCATGGGGTAGGTGCAGCTGGTGCAGGTCCTCCTCCCTCAGGCCTGGTCCTTCTCGCAGGAAAAGACCCTCAGCCCTCTCCGGCCAAACCAACAGACAGGACGTTCATAAAGCTGAGGTCTCCCCCAAAGTCTCTAATCATCCATCCTGTGAATATGAGAGGGGAACAAATAGTGTAATAGATGCTTTGGACAATAAGAAATATAAAGTTAACTGTTGAGTTGCTCAGTTTTTTAGATTGAAAGGGTTTAATAATACAAACAAAAGGAGAGGCACCGTAAAATAAAGATTGGTCTTTCAATAAATTGTGTTGATTTTGTCTTTTGAATTGTTACTTATAGTTTGAATGATACAGTCTGGTTATAATGTTTGGAGGAGGCATCACAGGTAAGAGCACTGTTTGTTGTGTTCCATCCACAACAAATGCACACAGATTGATGTGTGTGTATTTATTGATCTACTATTTCTTGAATCATTACTGTCAGTCCAAAACAAGAGATTTTGTTTTAGTAACATGTTTTAAAACATTATCTCTTTTCCACTACACTATCTTGAATATTTTAGTTTTTACATCACTACATTTATCTAACAGCTTTAACATTGTAAAGGTGTCACTTCGGACTCTGGGTAACTATGACAGCATGTCCTACTATTTTGAGGGTTTGAACAAACCAGACCATCTATTAATGTAGAAAATAGTCAGCACATTAAACCATTATGAAAGTAATCATTAGTTCAAAATGAGCTCCAACTACACACAGTTAAGTCAACTCTTGCATCGGTAATAACAATAAAACAAATGATATAATAGTATAACTTGTGTCTACTTTAAATACTTTAACAACACTTTCCTAATTATACTAGCATACTATTACTAAAGTAACATTAACATATTTAAATGCAGGGCTTTTGTAAGAGAGTATTTGTATAGTGTAGCATGGTCTACTTGACTTATCTAACCGAAGTGATCGTAACGTTACTTTGCAAACCGTCACCCCCCCCACACACAAAAGGGCATGGTAACGTTGTGATTCACTTCAATTAATGATAACTACGGAGCTTGCTAACAGCAAGGCACAAGGCTACTTCACTCATTTAGCTAGCTAATGTAAGATACAAATGCTGTCGAGCCCTCACTGCTTGTAAAATAAAGAGCACAAACTGACTACTTACCCAAGCCCCACTGTTCGCCGTCATTTTTCTCTCGGGTTGTTGTGATCACATGACTGACAAAGCCAATGCTCAGAAGTCGGTTTGATTGAATTAGGGCTCGATTACTTATCCTGTCTGAGTAGCCCGGATGATGCTGCATCGCAATTTTGGACATAGATATATATAAACACTAGATGGCTCATGGGAGATTTTCCAGCGTAGCTGACCGGCCGCCATCTTGCTACAGTTAACAGTTACTCTGATTCGCGTTATGGTAACTGTTGTAAGGTGAGTGATCTGCACAAAAATACTCTTAACTCACTGAAATCTTGACTGATTTACAAACGGTTTGGTTTATTATAAACATGATTAGCATGGCTATGATACAGGACCCTTGGACATGTTGAGATTGCAGCTTTTCTTTGTGTATGTGGTTGTATTTATTAGCTGGCTAATAACAAGAGGCTGTCAGTGAGACCTAGTATTACAAAGTTGACCCAGCAACTTTAAACCAGTGGGAGAGGCAGAACTGCTCTTTCTTTTCAACATAACTTAAGTTACACATGATTTCTTCCAAGTGGTTTGGCTTGTTAAAAACATCTTGCATTATGATACAGGAATTTGCTGGCTTTGTGTTTACAGAAGTACCTGACTATGCCGGACTTTTGTGCAGCCTACGGATGCTCCAATCGCCGCAGTCTGGAAACAAGAACCCGTGGGATCACCTTTCACGTGTAAGATATGACAATATTATGACTAAAATTAGGATAATCGTTAATTACTTAGTGGATGTATGTACATTACAAGTCCTGCTACACAGGATCAGTGGGGCTATGTGAGATAATAGTATTGCAAGATTGTTGTTGACCCAGCCTCTTTAGAATATGTTGTTACCATTTCTTTACACAATTATTTAATGTTTCTATTGGACACCTTTTTTATTACTCTTAGTGTGGTTGTCTTATTCTTAAAGTAGGCTATACATACATGCATACATACCAAAAATATGATAATTTCGGTGTGTATTTTTGTCCTACCCTTAATGTTAAAGGAAAGAAGGGAGGAACATGTTGACAATAATTTATATATCTGGCTACCTTTCTCATGTTTTTAAGGTTTCCCAAAACCAAAGAGAGGAGGAGGCAGTGGGAACTCGCCCTAAGAAGGGACGGTTTTGTTTCCTGTGACAGGACACTGCTCTGCAGTGAGCACTTCAGGAGTGAGGAATTTGACCGGACAGGAGACGCAGCACTATGTTCCCCACATATGTTTATGTTTGCTCAGTCTAATAAACCCATAACATGGTTGTGAAAGAATACCAAAGCTGAGGCTGGATGTTGATTGATTGTTGGTGTGCCATGTGTCACTGTGTGTCTTATTGGTTTTGTGTTATACTGTATTTTATTGTGTGCAGCTGGTCCTTATCTCCAAGACACATTTAAAACAAATAACCTTGAAGTCCCATCTCTCCCCACCTGCTCCTGCTTCCTACATCCCCTCCACACCACACCAAGTTGTTCTTCTTAATAATAATAAATTTATTTTGTGGGGCCGCCTTTCATAACACCCAAGGACACAGGATAGTTTATGTTTAAATTGTTCCCTATATTGCATAGGGGCAATATAGGGAACAATTTAAACAGTGGATTTTGTGATATATCAGCCGGGGTGAGACAAGACAAACCACAAATGGACTACAGAAGGACACATGGTACAGTTTATATTATTCTTGGTCTTTTTTCAATAACATATTTCAAAGGTTCTGGATTTGTTTACAAATCTAGAAACTAAATACAAAACTAGGATGATATGAAGATCTCATGTCAAAAATAATTGTGATAAATTAGACAGAACCGGCCTGTCTGTGAGCACATTTTATGTTGGTTTGGTTCTTCTGATAAAGGTGTGAATATCTAAATAATATACCAACATATGCTATTGTCATTAGTTGTGTCCCTGTTCTTAAAGCTAAGGCATTGCTAAATTAACAACTCTTGGCTTACAGAGTGGTAACATGAGACCGATTTTTATATATAAAATATAAATGTATTTTAATTTTATAATTTATTTTAAATATTAACAATATAATTAAATAAATGGAAATATATACACCGGCAAATATTTAATATAAATACCTTGTGTGTGTGTGTATAGCTATTGCTTTATCTGATTAATGTTATTTTCATATGAAAGTCCATGATTATAAGTATGCAGTATCATAACTACATCTTTGATGTTTATAAAAAACCAAACCGTTTGAAAATTGGTTGAAAATTGAGCAAGCTATGGTTATTTAAATAGTAAACCATAATGTTATGAATGACAGAACTCCCTGTAGCAAGATGGCGGCCAAGTGGCAACGTCGGTCTCCATTGGCCAGCAGCGCGGGTGAGTCATCTAGTGTTTATATATATCTATGATTTTGGACATCGAATTTTATACACCGAATTTTTCATGGGAGCCTGCCTGCAGACCTCCACTCTCAGGACAGTTCCGGTGCAGGCTGTCACTACCCGATCCGTCACCCTACCCGATCGGTACTGCGCATGTGCGAGATGGTCCGCCATATTGGACAACTCCGGACGGCAACACCAGATGGACACTTGACACAGTGGCTTTTAGCAAAGCTCAAAAAGAAAACTCGAGAGAGATGAGTTATTGTTATTACAACGTGACTTCACTATTATTTAACAACTCTTTTTATTGGGTTCTTTTATTTGGGGTTAAGTACATTGTCAGAATAAGTGAGGAATGATTTTAACTTCTGTTAGACAGCCATATGCCATACATTTTTGCATACATTCACAGTAAATATGTATTCAGTATGATAGCTGTCTAACAGAAGTTAAATCTATTTCTCACTTATTCTGACAATGTACTTAACCCCAAATAAAAGAACCCAATAAAAAGAGTTGTTAAATAGTAGTGAAGTCACGTTGTAATAACAATAACTCATCTCTCTCGGTTTTTCTTTTTGAGCTTTGCTAAAAGCCACTGTGTCAAGTGTCCATCTTGGGTTGCCGTCCGGACTTCCGGACCATCTCGCACATGCGCAGTACCGATCGGGTAGGGTGACGGATCGGGTAGTGACACAGACCTCCACTCTCAGGACACCTCCAATGTCAGTACAGGAAGTGACGATTCTGACGCGGTTTTTTCCCGCGCACCGAAGTACTCGTTTGATGGAAGTTTTCAAATCACAATGGAGACTCATCACGGAGGTGATGAGTCCGACCACCGTGCACTTTGGGTCGGCCTTGGTCAAGCCCTTTTGACCCCCCCAGCCTGGTTCTCGTAAAAGTTTTTCGCTCAAATTACACCATGGAGGAATGTAACGGGAGTTGACAGGGGACTCTGCCCTCCTCACGAGTGCCAATTTCGGACACTTTTTTTCACTTTTCCCCGGTTTTATTATTTTTTTGGCTATTTCACCCGGTTTCTACCGGGGACATTGCCCGGTCTCGGGTGTCCCCCCACGGCCTGTGTCCAGCCCCCCCCCACACTCATCCATATATTAACGGATTTTCACAATTTTTGTTGCATTTTTCTCCTCTCACTGATCGAATGGCAAACGCGACCCACTGTCGGAGGGCCTCCGCGCCGGCCGATATGAAGCGTGACCAAGACGCACCGTCCAGGGATCCCACGGGTCCCGCAGCGGGGTGGAGGTTCCCAGCTGGAACCTCCCCAGCTCCGCCGCGGTGCACCCGGCAAACACGGTTGTTTCTCGAACCTTCCACTGTTGTCTAGCGGGTGTAACTAAAATACAAGATGTCGTATTTATATATATAAATAAATAAATATATCTATATAGATATATATATATAGAGATAATAAGTGTCAGTGCTATTTTATGTTGTATTAGCGTGCATTTCCTGTTCGGAAAGTGGTGCTGTACTGAGAGTAAACAATACAAGGTGTCCCTATTTTATATATAGATATATATATATATATATATATATAAATATATATATACATATGTATATAATAAGTGTCACGATCCGATTTTATATTTGCGTGCATTCCTGTTTGGAAAGTGGCACTGTACTGATAGTGGTGATTTTATTTTGGAATTCTTAGCGTGCACTTCCTGTACTGACAGTGGAGGTGTCCTGAGAGTGGAGGTCTGCACCGGAACTGTCCTGAGAGTGGAGGTCTGCAGGCAGACCCCTCTCGAATTTTTTGACGTCGAATTTTTTTCACTTGCATTTTTGGGATCTGAATTTGAACATTCGAATTTGTTTCACTTTAATTTTTACATTTTTATTTCACATAGGTAAATTCGGAGCAAAAACATTCAGATACATGATTTTCAAAGTAATTATTTTCAATGCTATAAATTCGGTGTCTAATAAAATTCAAATACTTCTGTCTCTTGTTTGCTTCCATACACACCACCTTCAACCTATATACCCCCATAGATTTTACACCGTACTACATCTTTTATTTTACACTTTTGTCAATGATAATAACTAACCTAAGACCGAAAAAGTAGTAAGAAGAGTTATGTTAGGGGGAAATAAATGGCAAAAAATTAAAAAAATCTAAAGGTGAGTTAGGATATCATGCCCCTGCAGCTTTACACCCAAAATAAAGCACAACGAAGACAAATATGCAAACAGATAGACACCATTTAAGTCCCTACTTCTGTGAAGAGCAAAGGACAGTGCCTTGACGGATTTGGAGATTTTTTTCTCTTCAACATCAACCAAATTATAGACATGAAAAGGGAAGTGAAATGGAGCTGAGGTTAAAAGCGTGAGACCAGATGATGTGTTATTCCCTTTATTCCCCATGCCGTCCATCCCCAAATCAATTACTCTGAGGGGATGGAGAAGAGCTTGGAAAGCGAGGATATGGAATTACGACGAGAAAAAAAAAATCTCCCTTTTTCTGTGTGGAATATGTTTTCTAAACAAAAGCCACACGTTTCAATTAAAATTCTGACAGTAATGATTTGAATCCAACAATGGCAAAGGTTATTTTCTGTAGCTTGTAACCTTGACTTGATTTATCATCACACAATCAACTAAAGGCTGAAAACCTTACCCCCCGTCTAAAGGAGAGGTTGGAGTTTGTTTTGCTCACAAGAATAATTGTGATGTGATTTCTAAAGGGCAAGTCCTGAGCTGAAGGTTAAGGTTAAATCTGAGTGCTGCTGTGGGCCAAACAATACTTATATTTCAATTAAGCTTAAACAGGCCAAGGCCCATCTCAGTTTGTCAGATTAGAAGGGTAATAGTGGCCTATTTTTGTACTAAATCAGCTATTAGGCCATTAAGAGCTACTGTACAGTTTATGGATTATACCAACATAGCATCCACATTATATAATAATTTCTTAGGTTTTATTTTTATATTAAGTATAAACCCCCCATGAGTTTAGTTGCCATCTGATTTTTTTAAAGCATTAAATAGTCAAATTGCTGTTCAACAGCACAACATATCATCTGTATAACCAATTGATTATTTTTATCAAAGAGCATCATCTAAAATATTGATATGTACAAGACTGAAAGAGTCTAGAGGATTTTTTTGAAACCTTATGAACATCTGTAGCTGACGATGCTACAACATCACTCTCTGTTACTCAAGCTAAAAAAGTGAAATTGAATAAAATGTTAGGAACATAATAACTTTTACTTATTTGTTTTCCAGTTGTCTAACCAGGTTATATGTGCATTAGTGCTGCAGTTGTGATGATGCACGGGATATACTTAGTAATAAGCTGACTCTGAAACGGGAATAAGGTGAGGACAACGTAAAGCTACAGCAGCACCACAGCCTCCACAGTGCGGAGGGTTTTAGGGTGCTTTTTGAGAAAGTGAAGTTCTGTAGAGGTTGCATGAAGAATCTGCTCTGGCTTCTCCTCAACTTTCCCAAATGGTAAAATTCTGCAGAGGAAACCTTCGGGACTACACAAGTCCCACGATGACAAAAACGTCATCATATAAGGTTAGCAAGGTGAAATGATGTGAAACTATAAATACACAAAGCCTGCAGTCGCAGCACGGACACCGAAAATACAGAGGATACCGCTGAGACTGGAAGAAGTGTAATTGAGCCTTAAGGGTGCATAGCGTTTGGGTTAAGTGAAGATAGGCTGTTTTTTAGGTTTTAGACACATGTGGTGTGTGTGTGTGCATCCATGGAAGTGAACACAGCATGTTTCGAAAGACAATTTGAGCCACCTTAGGTCGAAAGGGCCACTATGGGCATAGATATGTCTCATAATTATTTGTGTGAACATAAAAATAATTTGTGTGTAAATATGTGATTTGTAAATGTAAAACACCATCCACAAATGCATTTAAAAGATTTGCAAACTCACAAATAAATTTGCAAGTGTACAAGTAAACTGCAAATACGCTAAATATTTTCACAAATAAAAAAAAGATCTGTGAATATCTCTTTAACATTTACAACTTTCGATCAGGCATTTGTGAATCCATTTTGTATTTGTCGACCAAAAATGCACTTGCGGACCTCAAATCTCTGCTCGTGGATCTCAAATCTCTGCTCGTGGATCTCAAATCTCTGCTCGTGGATCTCAAATCTCTGCTCGTGGACCTCAAATCTCTGCTCGTGGATCTCAAATCTCTGCTCGTGGATCTCACATGTCTGCTTGTGGATCGTCTTTTTACACACACGGAATTTTGAGACATATTTTCCGCCGGTCTCGGCTAAAATCTACTCGTGTCACTCGGTTATTTTCGGAAACCACGTGATGGCCTGCTGATGACGACATTTCCGCATGATTTCAAAGTAAGAGCATGATGGTTTGTTTAATGCTCTGTTTTTTTATTATAATGAACAGCGGAACGTTAGATGCATTCTTTATCATCATCATCATCATCATCAGCACCTGTCTGCTGCATTCGACACGGTGAACCATCAGATCCTCCTTCGCACTCTCCAAGAACTTGGAGTTTCAGGCTCTGCACTTTCCCTCATCACCTCATACCTCAAAGACCGTACCTACAGGGTTACTAGGAGAGGGTCCGAGTCCGACCCTTGTCAATTAACTACAGGGGTCCCTCAGGGCTCTGTTCTTGGTCCCCTCCTCTTCTCCCTGTACACAAACTCGCTCGGATCTGTCATTAGCCCGCATGGTTTTTTATACCACTGCTACGCTGACGACACCCAATTAATTCTGTCCTTTCCCCGCTCAGAGACCCAGGTCGTCGCACGCATCTCTGCTTGTTTAGCTGACATCTCTCAGTGGATGTCCGATCATCATCTCGAGCTCAACCTTGACAAAACTGAACTGCTTTTCCTTCCGGGAAAAGTTTGTCCCACTCTTGACCTGACTATCAACATCGGCACCTCTGTTGTTTCCCCGACTCAGACTGCAAGGAATCTGGGTGTGATCCTAGATAACAACCTGTCCTTCACTGCAAACATCGCTGCTACAACCCGCTGCTGCAGATACACGCTTTACAACATCAGGAAGATACGTCCCCAGCTGACCCAAAAAGCGACGCAGGTTCTGGTCCAGGCTCTCGTCACCTCACGCCTAGACTACTGCAACTCCCTCCTGGCTGGTCTACCTGCATGTGCCATCCGACCTCTGCAGCTCATTCAGAATGCAGCGGCTCGTCTGGTCTTCAACCTTCCTAAATGTTCCCACACCACGCCGCTCCTCCGCTCCCTTCATTGGCTTCCGGTAACTGCTAGAATTCACTTCAAGACACTGGTACTTGCGTACCATGCTGCGAATGGATCTGGCCCTTCCTACATCCAGGACATGGTTAAACTGTACACCCCAGCGCGTGCTCTACGCTCTGCATCAGCCAAACGACTCGCTGCACCCTCGCTGCGAGGGGGACCCAAGTTCCCATCAGCAAAAACACGTGGGTTTGCTATCCTGGCTCCAAAATGGTGGAATGAGCTCCCCATTGACATCAGGACGGCAGAAAGCTTACACACCTTCCGGCGCAGACTGAAAACTCATCTCTTTCGACTCCACCTCGAGCGATAGAATTACTAACAAAGAACTGCTAACAGAGCACTTATATACTAATAAAGGACTGGCTTATCTATAGCCAGTTGAGTAGCACTTGAAATACTTGGCTCTATGAAACCTGATGTACTTTATGATTCTGTTTTCTTCAAGGTTGTGTCTTCCTGGTCGAATGTACTTATTGTAAGTTGCTTTGGATAAAAGCGTCAGCTAAATGCAATGTAATGTAATGTAATCATCATCATGTTATAGTGATACAGTTAGTTTATGTTAGTTTATTGGTTCAATACAGCATATATCGAGCACTTTCGTTGATGTTGAAGTAGGCTACAGGCTATACGCCGCTTTCGGGTCCCGGGGGAGCAGCTGGCAGCGAAGCAGCCCAGATAAAACTCTTTCTTCATTGTTTGTTGTGTATTCAGTCAAGCGGGTCAAAGTTACAAAGCACTTCACATCTTATTAAAATCGGCCTAATTTTACCTTACCAGTGGAGTAATAAAGTAATCTGTAGAAAAGCACCGTATTTAAGTTAGCCTTCATAGTAAGGCTACATTAAATGTTATAATATTCATTGTGTCCTTTCTATATGCATATATTCCTGTCTATTGCTTTCATTTGTATTTAATGTTATTGTGTTTATACTTGTTTCACACATTTCACAATTTGGGATGAATGAAGTATCCATCTATATATGATATCCATCTATCTATCGGTCTATCTATCTATCTATCTATCTATCTGTCTGCCTGCCTACTAGTTGTTTTGTTTGGAGAGGTTTTGTCATTGTATTGCTCTTTACCGGCACCTGCAGAGTACAGGACTTTACATTGTACTTCGACCCGCTTGACTGATTACACAACAAACAATGAAGAAATAGTTTTATCTGGGCTGCTTCGCTGCCAGCTGCTCCCCCCGGGATCCGAAAGCGGCGTATAGCCTGTAGGCTATACTTCAACGAAAGTGCTCGATATATGCTGTATTGATCCAATAAACTAACACAAACTAACTGTATCACTATAACATGATAATGACGACGACGACGACGACGACGACGACGACGACGACGACGACGACGATGATGGTGATGGTGATAAAGAATGCATCGAACGTTCCGCTATTCATTATAATAAAAAAACAGAGCATTAAACAAACCATCATGCTCTTACTTTGAAATCATGCGGAAATGTCGTCATCAGCAGGCCATCACGTGGTTTCCGAAAATAACCGAGTGACACGAGTAGATTTTAGCCGAGACCGGCGGAAAATATATCTCAAAATTCCGTGTGTGTAAAAAGACGATCCACAAGCAGAAATGTGAGATCCACGAGCAGAGATTTGAGATCCGCAAGCGCATTTTTGGTCGATAAATACAAAATGGATTCACAAATGCCTGATCGAAAGTTGTAAATGTTAAAGAGATATTCACAGATCTTTTTTTTATTTGTGAAAATATTTTTACTTACAAATTTATTACAAATTTATTTGTGAGTTTGCAAATCTTTTAAATGCATTTGTGAACACATATTTACACACAAATTATTATTATGTTCACAAAAATAATTATGAGACATATCTATGCCCATAGGCCACTCCCACATATCCTGTTGCTAACTAAGTCAACCCCATCACTGCACTGCTTCTTTGTATATGCCATGTTCATTTACCCTGGTCAATTAAAATATGACATAATTGGGGTATTTCTCTTTTTTCTTTTGAAGTTAAGTAGGTGCTACCTGCTGTTTTTTCATCGCCATCTCATACAAGCTTTATCTGCTGCCATCAACAGCAAAACAACATATATGTTTCTCATCTATTACTCTAGAACAGGGGTGTCCAAACTTTTTTCACTGAGGGCCACATACAGAAAAATATACGAAGGGCTGCTGGGCCACTCGCTAGAGGTATATTGCCTCATAAATTCAGTTATAAGTTGGAAAAATCTATCCAATGTAGGTAAATTATTCTTGATACTTGAAAATGCTGCTAGAAAAAAATCACAGCTCTCCATAGGGTTTCATACATTTTGTTAGCAGCTCATTCCTTAAAACAGAAGATTCTGATTAATTATAACAAGAGGAAATATTATATAAGAGTATATTTCAAGGTTGTTATGAAAATAAGTTATTGGGCTTTTTTCTTAGCAATTTAGATTTGTCAGAACATGTTTTCAACTTTAATTGACTGAATTTATTTGAAAATTGGGCTTACTAACTCATGAATACTGTGTAATATATTTGAACATATATATTTAAGAAGCACAATATAAGACAAGCAGAAGTTTATTATACTTAAGTCATTATACTTTTTGAATTTGCTGAGGGCCGATTCCAAAATGGTCCGCAGGCCGCATTTGGCCCCCGGGCTGTAGTTTGGACACCCCTGCTCTAGAAGAACATAATTTGCAAAAATCAATTAACTAATTGTGACACTAGTAGGTCATTGTATAATAAAATAAAGACTTATTTTACTAGGTTGAAAAAATATACTACTAATGTGAAAGGATCCACCATACAGGAGGAACACCAGGCTCTGACCACCCAGCAAATGTTACTCTCTGTGTGGAGAAAGAGATAGTATCAAATTGCAGAATCACAGATAAGTTGAAAAACTGACATATAACAGAATTCTTTACTGAGTAAGTACCAAACACCGAACAAATGAGCTGTACAAATTCATGTACTTTTCTGAGCCAGTCTGTGTTAACAAGGTTTGAGGCCCCTATATAAGATTGTTCTTCTGGGAATTAGGATAAAGTCACTGACTCTTACTATAAGACACATCATGTTCCTACAATACTATTGTTGTTAAAGAACTTGTGATCTAACTATTTAAAACACAACAGCTAAGAACACCCAAACAACCCAGATATTTAACTCATTCAGCTCAGGACGACTTTTCTAAGGCCCCGTCTACACGGAGACGAAAACGAACCGAAGTCAATATAAAAAAAGTCTTCCGTCCACACGGAATCGGCTCAAGAAACGTGTCCGTTCACACGAGACCGCTCGACCCGCTGGAGATGCTGTAGTACACATGCCGGGCCTGTAAGTGGCGCTGTACTTCCGCCACAAAATACACCAGGTGAATAAGACCCCCGAGCATGGTTGCCCGGTTGCCCTTCTGGTTATTCTCCGCAGTGGATTTAGCAACATGTAGTTCTCCATGTCCACTTGTTGCTGATCGTTGTGGTAGAGGAGCTGTAGATTTTGCACTTACATCTGTAGCATGGTCAGTAGTGTCTGGAGCACGAACACAACCCTGTGATCCACCATTGTTGTTGGCGAAACGCATCAGCAATGAGGTGGGGGTGAGCAGGAGAGGTGGGGAGAGGCAGGGCTATGATCGTATAGGGCGTGCACACGGAGCCGCAAGCGTTTCGTCCCCTGACCTACCCACTTTGGGAGCCGTTATCAAAGTGTATCGTTGGGGGCTCCGTTTCCACGGCTCCGTTTCCACGGCTCCGTTTCCACGGCTCCGTTTCCACGGCTCCGTTTCCACGGCTCCGTTTCGGCCTCGTGTGGACGGGAGGCATTCCAGCTTGGCCCACAGAGCTGAAGGACTTTGCTAAGTAGGCTATGAGAGGAGGGGAAAAAAACTGCTATTTTGAATCCTTCCACTACCGCACCGGTACCAGTGAGAGCGCAGCCAGACTGTAAAACAAATGATGAGTAAGAGTAGTGATTGCAGTCAATAACTGACACACTCATCCCCAAATGTCTTTGTCAAAAAAGAGAAAAGTGGACACGGAGTGCCGATGGACCGCATCCTATTTTTTTTACAGAGGTAAATGGAAAACCTGTATGCTTGGTGTGTTCGCAGCAAGTTGCTGTGCCGAAAGAATATAATATTCGCCGCCATTATGAGACTCACCATGGAGAGAAATACGACTGCTTGCAAGGACAACGGAGAAAAGAAAAGATAAATGACCTGCTATCAGGTCTAAAGAAACAACAGGACGTTTTTACCCGGAGCCGAGATATAAGTGACGCAGCAGTGAAAGCCAGCTATCTCATCGCTAACGAAATAGCATCAGCCTCAAAGCCATACTCTGAGGGTGAGTTTGTGAAAACATGCATGCTGAAGGCTGCAGAAATCGTGTGTCCTGAGAAGCGACAGGCTTTTGCCAACATTATTCTAACGAGGAATACAGTGAAGGATAGGATTACCGATCTTTCCGCAGATTTGGATAGCCAGAAAAAAACAAAAGTCAAGTCATTCGTAGCATTTTCAGTTGCAATCGATGAGAGCACTGACATTACAGATGTTGCTCAACTGGCCATATTCATTCGTGGTGTTGATGAGACTTTGACGGTCACCGAAGAGTTCCTTGAGTTGGTTCCTATGACAGACACCAATAAGGCGGATGACATTTTTAGTGCTCTCGTTGAAGCACTGGACAGGGTCGGAGTGAACTGGACCCGTGCTGTCAGTCTGGCTACAGACGGCGCACCATCAATGATCGGGAAAAAAGCAGGTGTTGCCACGAAATTCAGGGAGAAAGTACAAGCAGCAAATGGAGGAGATCGTTTTTGGACATTCCACTGTATTGCAAGTCGTTAAAAATGGATCACGTCATGAAAGTGGTTGTCCAAACTGATCATTTCATCAGAGCCAGAGGGCTGAATCACCGTCAGTTCGACAGCCTCCTCAGTGATAAAGACATCACCTGTAGCCTACCATATCACACTGAAGTAAGGTGGTTGAGCTGAGGTGCCGTGCTTAAGCGTTTTTCTGATCTACGCGAGGAAATTGAACAGTTCATGGAGAAAAAGGGTAAGCCAGTGCATGAATTAAAAAAAACAGAATGGCTGCAGGACCTTGCATTTATGGTGGATATTTCAGAGCACTTGAATAATCTGAACATCACGATGCAAGGTCGCAAAAAAGTTGTCACAGAATATTATGACAGCATACGTGCATTTAAGTTGAAGCTGGCTTTGTGGGAGACACAGCTGTCAAGTAGTGACCCTGCTCATTTCCCTCATCTAAGAAATGTGCATATGACCGGAGTTACTGCTGACATGCGACGGTACAAAGACACAATTACGGAATTGCTGCGGGAGTTTGAGCGGCAGTTTCAGGTCTTTGGTGAGCTTGAGACAGAGTTTGCCGTTTTTCGCTCGCCATTTGCAGTTAAGGCTGCGGGTCTGCCCGTCGACATACAACTTGAGATAATCGACTTACAATGTGATCAGGATTTAAAGGACAAATTTGCCTCATCGGACTTGGGCACATTTTATCGGTATCTTTTGCCAGGATACCCCAAATTGACAGCCCTGGCAGCAAAAGTTTTGAGCATGTTTGGGACCACTTACCTTTGTGAACAGGTTTTCTCTGTAATGAACATTACTAAAAACAAAGCTGCGCTCAAGACTCACACACAAGTGCCTGAATGAAATAATTAAATTGGCTGCTAGTCAGGATTTTAAGCCTGATATTGATGCCCTTGTGAGGGCTAAAAGATGTCAAGTTTCAGGAGCAAATTAATCAGTGAGTTGACCTACTGTTCTGTGACCTCAGTTCTGTGAAAATAAGAACCTACTGAAATATTTGAACATTTTATATTATTCTGTCACTGAACATTGTGTATTATAATGTAAATCAGCAGCTTCATGAGGCAAACAATCGTTTGATTTGATGTGAAACTTTTTTTCAATATAGAAATTCTATATTTTCAAGGCAAGGGAGGTAACTCAAACTCCTCACTTAATAACTCCCACGTTTTTATTTGTATTTTGTGGTGAGTCAGTTCAGGTGGAAAATGTGATCTGTTGTAAAGAACATGTGTGTAGCACTTGAAATTGCACTTGTTTGTCTTAATAAATGTCAGTTTGTTCATAACGTTTTGCGTCTCATTACATGTGGACATTTTCCAAATGTACTTGTAGCTTATTTGCACTTAAACAGAAATATTGTCGTTATGTAGGGCCTGTGGGTTATTATGCTATGATTGTACTGGTCCGGCCCACTTTAAATCAAAGTGGGCAGTATGTGGCCCCTTAACTGAAATGAGTTTGCCACCCCTGGTCTATACGATAAAGAACTTTAGCGATTACAACCCGTTTCGTCTCCGTGTGGACGGGGCCTAAGAGTAGCTGTTTCTTTATCTTTGCCTTTTAAAAATGTGTCATTGTCACAGCTTGATTAAGTGGTGACTGGTGGGAGACACTAACAACAAGTTAGCATGCAGATGTTAACTAACTAGCAGACAAATGTGTCTGTAATTGCTTTTAGAAGCACAGAAATCAAAACAATACATAATTGAGCTACAACAAATTGACAAAGGTTTTATTTTAATGTGTTTATAAGGCAAATGCCACCAACTAAAAGCTAATCATAATCTGACTTTTAGATTTGTATCTAGCACTCAGTTGGGGCTAATATAAGTGGATCTTTGAGAACAAAGTCGAAGATCCAAAGGGAAAAGTCAATATCCAATGTCATAAATACAGGTGTCTGTATGCGTGTCTGTCTGTTTCTGTCTCTCTGTGTGTGTGTGTGTGTGTGTGTGTGTGTGTGCGTGCGTGCGTGCGTGCGTGCGTGCGTGCGTGCGTGCGTGCGTGCGTGCGTGCGTGCGTGCGGCAGTAGGAGAGTACGTGTGGCCATCTTGAGAGATTAATCATTGTGGAGAGATAAATGCTAATAAGAAAAACCTGGAGCGGGGTCAGAGATGAGGAAACTTTTTTTGTTACGGTCTCCTCCAGGAAACAAAGTATTCCCCTCTTTGGAAAATGTAATCTTCTTAACAAAAGCAAAATTAATGTTTCCTTTTCCGTGGCAAAATCCAGGCTTCTATGCTTCTGTCAATTAACTTGTCCAAATAGCTATTCATTGAAACAGCCCTAAAAGCAAATTTTCTCTGGAGTCAAACATGTCCGATTCAATTAAAGTCTTCTGGACAAAAAGGTTCAGGCAGTTTCAGGTGTTTAATTCAACAGTGTGTTGGAAAAGACAGAGCAGTAATTTGCAAGTCATGTTGACAACTGGAAAAGAATATTGCTCCAAACGCCAAGTCAATAAAGAGAGATATAAAGAGATGAAGGCATTAGTTGTGTGTGTGTGTCTCATTCTTTGGAAAATATTGCAATTAATGAGCTCGATACGGCATTTTCGGAGCTTCGGGCTGTGTTACAAAACTATATAAACAGCATGCATACAAAATGATACAGTAATATATCTTCAAGAATACTGGTAGTACTCATCCACTATTCAGAAACTATTATTTTCATGGTGCCAGTACTTCAGGGGCTAGCTATTTTTAATGAAACCAAGCTGGCACTGACAGACATTTTGCCAGACAATCCCTCGGCTCTGTTCTGTTCGGCAGTATGACATTTCAAGTTTGGATTTTCCTATCATTATATCAAGAGCACGCTGTTTATCTTATGGACTTTTTACCGCTTTCTCATACTAAACCATACCTACTTTCAGTAAGTCTTTAAGCCAGTTGTAAACCACTCTTGTTAAGGTTTTCCTATAAAGAACTTTATAAAATTCAACCAATTCAAATCGAAGTCATTTTAAATTGCGTCTGAAGACACGTTACATACCTTTTTAACATAACAAACATAACACTTATTCTACTCTCAGTAATCAACATCAATTGTCTGGTGCCAAGGTTTTTTCGTATCTTCCTGAGGTGTATAGAATTAATAAAGTAAGCTAGTGTTTGAGCTTGTCTATTTCAAGTTATTTATTGTTTTCCTTCAAACAATCAAGTCATTATAACAACACAAGGCCTACTAACGAAGCCTCAGCCTCAAGAAAAAACATCAATAGCATTTTCCTTAAATTACCTAATCCACCACAAACGTACAAAACATAATTCCACAATGATTTCTCCAAGCTTGGAAACATGAAAACCTAATCAACAATATTAAAACAATCAGGCTGATCTTTGAAATTACATATTCACTCTCTGCACTGATGTGCCCCTAGCGATGCTAGCGTGAAATAAATGTGTGTTTGATGGAATAGTTTAAAGAGCAAAGAAGACCAGAGTTCAAGAGGTGACTTTTTCCCTCTGCACAGCATGAATAGTGGCTTCATCAATACGGCCTGTCCCTTCTGGGGGAGAGCGGGAGCCAAAGCTATCTGGCATCACACGACAGCTGGCAGACAAACAGATGAAGAGAGCTTTCTGAACATTTCAAAGAATTATTCAAAGTGACTATTTATTTGTTTATGCTTTCCCTATCATCATGTTATTAAAGAGATGTTTTAAAGCCATCACAGGTTTGGCATGCTACAGGAGATACAGAGTGCTCACGTGCACATTGTGTTAGAAACTGAAATACTATTAACTAAATGTTGACAGGAGCAATTCAAAAGGGAGCTGATAAATGTTTTGGACCGAATCCAACTGATGAAAAGGTTATATTATTGCTCAGTCCCTTAGAGAGACTAATATAATAATATACAAGAACATCACTAACAAACCACTGATCACATCTGCCTAAATGTAATCAGGTCACACTCAAAATGTCAAGCACAACATTTTATTGGGCTAAATGCCTTCATAAGGTATTTTAGGTCCAGGCTAATTTAGGACTTATCGTGAGCTTTTAATGCATCATTTTTGGGGGGCTTCATCTAGCCCACTGCTAGTGAACAAAGCCTTTGTACTAAGGTGTTCTGAGTAAGGTAGTCTGAGTGTTTCAAGTGCATTAACACATGCAACGGTAGGACTGAACCACCTGGGCTTCCATACACTGAGAAAGGAAAGGCTGCCGGAGGAAGAGAGAGATTGAGAGGGACAAAAGGAGGATAGGGGAGAGCACCAGATCCAGTGGATTTTCTAACACCTTTAAAGAATGCATTACTAAATTATACGGGGAAGTGTCTAGACATCTGGGTCTCTTCTTGGACTTTCAGACTGGAGCCCCTCGACCGGTGAGTCGAAACCTCAAGAGAAAGCAGCCATCTTTGTAATAACACACTGTGCAGCGAGAAGCAATGATGAAAGACAAAAATAAAGAAAGTGACAGATAGAAGAAAAGCAAAGGAGAAATGAATGGAAAGTAAGAAGAGAAGGGCGGCTTAAAGCTGTGAAGGCAGAGCGGCAGCACTCTGCATTATCTTTATATATTTTTTTACATCTGTATGTCTTCCGCTTGTCAGTGAAGTCTTTCTATAAGCTCTCAAACTCATAATAAATGATTTTTCACAAACCCTAAAAGGCTACATCACATAGCTCCAACATAAGTTAAACCATATGTAGGCAGCACACTTCAGCAAATGTTAACATAATCTGTTTAAAACTCCGGATGAACTCTAGTGAATTCTAAAAGCAACATTTTCAATCTGTATTAAAAAGTTAACCGCTGAATGTGGGAGCTCGCGGTTCCAATCTGTCATTGGAGTCACACATCCCCGTGCTCTGCTGATACTGTTCCAGGTTCCAACGCAGCCTCAGCCACACGTTGAGGGTTTAATTTCATTTTTACTGCGTTGCTGGCCACAGACCTAAGTCCCACAGTATTAATGAACTTAGCCAATATAAACGCAATCATGCCTGAGGAGCAATTACAAATCTAATTGAGCATCTAAACAGAATATTAAATCGGCGTTAAACCAGGCCTCTAATTTAGAAGACACTTTAAAAGTCGAATCCTAGCCCATAAAATAAACACTATATTACCAGAGGGGCTCTTTGGAAAAAACGGTTGTGATGAGCTGGTTCTTTTTTTTGGTCATTTTTTCCAAAAGAGCACAAGTAATCAACTTAATGGGCTGTAAAGTCATAGTGACAACTTGCTGCACGACAAACATTTGTTTTGTTCACTCTGACTATGTTAATCTCTATGTAATGGGTATATTGGGAGTGGGGGTAAGACATGCAAGAATAAAAACCAACTGATGCTATGAAAGTCAAAACACACTGAGGGGGAAACCTGACATGGCTGTTGCTTTCTGATGCCTTTAGTGCTGTGGAACATTATATTATACTTACCTCTGTTACTGAGGTAAGTAAAGGTTACTATTTGAAAAATGTAGTCAGAGAAACATCATGGTTTCAGTTCAAATAAGCAGTAATATTAGGGAAAAATTACTAAAAGAAACAAAAAGATAAGTCCTTTCAAAGTGAAGTGTTTTGTGGACATATTTTTCCACTCTAACTAGCTCAGTCTGAGGGTTTTGTGGCCCTTTAGACATACTTTTGTACGCTGTTGACACACAAAAGGCAAAAATTCCATCAACCACTTTTGTCAATTGAACAGAAACATATGTCCTCTTTTCGTAAATTCGTACTTTCCTTGATTAATAACCCATGTCTTGACACTATAATTGTACTAAAGGTTTGCACAGCCTGTATACAAAAATATGTAATGTGTTTTGAATTGAAGTTTTTTGGAAGGGCAGGTCAGGTTTGTTGATGCCTTGTAGCTATGTCGCACCCCTGATGAGCAATGTGGACAGCAGCTGCCACTGAGTGCACTCACAGTCGGCATGAAGATAAAGCCAAATGATGCTAGAGCCAAACACAATTAGCTTGCCCGGCTAGCAGTTTGGCAGCCTCAACATTATTAAGAACCACACAAAGTTATGCAAACTAACTTCCAGTCCCGAGTCACCTTTCTTTGAATGCAATCTTTTAAAGATGATGTAATTAAAAGTTTGCAACACTAAAGCAATTCAAGTATAACAAAGGAAAAACAAACACTGTTGTCCTCTATCGCAGGGCCCCCAGTTGTGTCTTATTGTCAGTAAACAAAGAAATAGAGAGATGAGATGAAGAAAGAAATGTTCAGATAATTCAAAGAGTGTTTTGTAGTGGTGGCTTCGCTGTCAACGGTGAGAGGACAGCTGTGCTTCCTGTCTTAGGGCCACACTAAGAGAAGAAGGGCAGAGGAGAGCAAAGGGGAGCAGAGGAGCTGAGGAGCGCGCCACACAGAGCAGCCCCTAAAGAGCCCTGGGGGGAGGTTAGCCCTCCTCTCAGTCCCCTCTCCTTTCCATCTTCCTGTTCCCCTCCACCTTTCTACTTCTTTGAGCAGCAATTAGCCAGCAGCCAGCCTCCACACCTCTATGAATATTAACAGAACGCATCGCGCATGCCGCCCACACACACTGCACCTTGATATACCTCGCTCAAAATACACTGTCGAGAATTGCCTTTACATTCAAGTTGTCTGGCATTTTTCAAAGCGAGGAAAAGTGAATTTGAGAACGTCGATTTGCTGCAATAACAAAAATGCGAAAACATAAAGAGGATGGACAGATGCCTGAACAGGGCAGAGTTGAAGAGTGACACTAAGTAGGTTGCATGGCTGTGTGGAGCCGAGCTGGCCTCAGGGTAAGCACTGATTTACCGCCTTTTGCAAAGAACAAATAAATCAACCATCAGGCTGAGCCAGACACAGACCTCAAGAGATGCCTCAATACCGCTGTTTATCGATCCCCCCATGTGTGTTTGTGCGTGTTCCCTGTGTGTGTGTAAGAGAGAGAGAGAGAGAGCGGTATTTATGGCGTCGCTTATTCATTTGTTGGCAAGAGGTACTTTATCTAGCCTGTGTTTGAAGAAGTTAATGCGCTTACTTTTAAATTAAAGACCCACTTAGGTAAGGTTGGAGGGCAAACAAGTGTGGTGGGAGAGCAAGAGAGGAGCAGGGGGGAGGCGAGGGAGGAGGGGGGGGGGGGGGGCGAGGGAGGAGGGGGGGGGTGGCTCATTTGAGAAGGCCAGCAACCCCTGCTGATGAGAAGGATATTGAATTTCAATTAGCACACACCTGCATTTACATATAGCCTACATGACGATGCTTGGGTAAGCAATTTAACACTCCGATTCAAACAGCTGCTGCACGTCATTTACATAAATTAGTAAAGCAAATTAACATTCCATTGAAGTGTTTTTTCTTCTTCTTTCCTGCACGTATTTTTCGCTCCCTTTCTTTAAAGTGAGTGGAAATATTAGCGAGGGGTCAGGGCAACAAGTTGGCCGATCCAATTTGTGACTCCCAGGAGAAATTAGGTCTCCGCCTGTTTTGACTAAATCTAAACAGCAGGTAGCTGACAGTTCCACTCACCGAGCTCCTGCTCTACCTCCACCTCTGTCAGTGGCACATTTGATTTATCCAAGCAGCAGCAAGCAATCAAGATCTGCCAGAGTCTGAGTCTCAAAGCTAGCACACTAAAAACACTAAATCATGGCCAATCTGCTGCCACCTCAATGCACTCGCTGTGAGCCGGTGAGGAGTATCAAATAAACCAAAGCATCATCCAAAGAGCACATACCCAACATATTCTATCTGCATCAGGCAAACTCCCAAGTGCTGTTTCTGGATCTGAACTTCCAGGAGTCTAATTTCTGATACTTTAATGATATCCAAGTGCAGTGATTTTTGAGTACATTTTTCCAGAAAGAAGAAAATGAGCCAGGGAATTTTGAGGTATAACTTAAACTGTCAGCAGTGTCATGCCAACATGTCTTAAGAAAGCCACCGATGCATCAGGCCAGCTGGAGAAAGTCAAAACTGAAAAGCCAACAAGTCTCACTTAAATTGAACCACACATTTTTACGAACAAAACAGTTCTTAAAAGTTTCTACTGTAAACCGTGCACTTGGTATTTTCCTCGTCCGATATTTGTCTGCTTTGAGTATTTCTACTTCTCACTTCTAACAGCAAGAGCGTCTGCGACACCCCAGAATGCACTTCAGCTCACATTAGAGAAAAGGACTCAAGAGGACTCGGATGACATGAAGAAAGAAGAAAATGCTTGGAGTTCAGGCAAGATTAATGAAAAATGTATGGAATAGGTACTATACTAAAAAAAAATGTAGCAATGCAATAATATCTTTATTTACGTCATAGTCTTCCAATAAAATGTATTGACATAGAAATCACCAGTGTTAACACCAGAGAGAAATTACAAATGATTTTATGTTCATTGAAAATGTTGTATAATTGTATTCCATCTTTCTTTTTCTCCTGCATTTCACACCTGCCTCTGCCTTTGTGCGAGCTGCACGCTACTGATCCGCCATATAAAGGCAATGTGCGCCTGGCAACAAGAGCCTGTCATTTGAATGTCTCCTGATGAAGAAAGCACACAGCTGGGAAGACTGAAAACAGGTATGCAACTTGGAGAGACTGGTTAGACACATTACAAACTCAAATGCACACAAAAATACACTTGAGGTCCTGCCAGCAAAGACAATTCCTACAAAATCAGTCTTTGCGTCAGTATTCTCACATATTGGCAGAGAACTTCTCTTCAGATCGGATGAATGAATAACAGGACAATGTTCTGTCTCTAAGTCTACAGTCAGCATGTTTCCCTCTGTGGTCAACTGGAGAGGACTCGGCTTTTCATTGAACCTTATATAGCTTTGACAAATAGCACCGCTGCAACCGTTATAGATTTTAATAGTTTAAAAAAAAAAGGGAAAACATTAACACGTGTACAAAACTGTCCCATCAGCAAGAATATGCCCAAATGTATACCCTCCCAGAACCATGGCAGGTGGTGTCTGAAGCTACGATAATGAAGGGTATGTGCAGCTGCAGAGCTACGTCCACACCGTAGCAGCATGGCTGCCTCCTCTGTCTGTATTAGAGGAATACAGTGGGGAGCTTGTTACACACAACTGTTTCAGCTAATTTGTCCCTGCGCCATTCCCGGACCCCCACGCCATTCCCCTCCTTCATCGTCTTCCTGAGCTCCTTTTCTTCCTACGTCCATTAGAAGCCTTACTGAACTGTGACTGAGTCATTTCAATAACGCCCTAGGAAGCAACACACAGTGCTTAATTAGCTTGTTATAAAGGGCGGGAGATCATAGAAATGCATTTCCCCTCTCCTCGACACCCCCACAGTGTGACCAGGTGTGGGCCTGCAAGGTGTCACAGAGGCCTTGTGTTGTAATCTCAGGAGGAAGAGAGGCCAAGTTATGGGTGGACGCGCCCGCTGCAGGCATCGGCTTGTCATCATTTAGACTCACACGCAAGCAAATACACAACCTCCTCCATCACATAACGAGGCAGTCGGATGGAGACAGCTCCATCCTTCAGAGGCCAAGTTAACCACAGTCATTAGTCTTGCTTTGCTGCCTAATTGGTCCGGCGGAGGTATAGGGCCCGTTGTCCATTCTGACGGAGTACTCAGCCCCTCAACGCGCCACACTGCAGAGCATCCTACACCGCTACACAAGAGTGCATTTAAGATTGATCTAAAATGCACAAGTACACAATAGAGTGCATGTTGTGTGCTCCCCTGCCTACACAGACAATTACTAAACAGCTGCAGTTATAACTTGCACGCAGCTCAATGTATTCTCTTAAGATAAGCATAACATGAAATACACAAGAGTGCAATCAATCTCAGATAGCAGACATCCTGGGAGACCTAGTGTTCAAAGCAGTCGTCTGCTTAATAAAGTTTGTTATATGAAAAATATATATATTAAGAGGTATATACACGAGGCGTTACACAGAGCTTCAATTATTTAGCAATGACACCTGCGCGCAGTCTACCACCAGTCAGATTGTGATGCATGCTTAAAAGGGTAATTTAGGAAAATAAAATACTGTTTAAATGATAACAAGTAGTTCATCTGCACTTCTGTGACCACATTAAATAAATGTCAGTGCACAAAGCTCGTCTTCTACTCTGGCAGGTGGAGTTTGTCAAATTAGCTGTCACCCTGATCATTGCATGCACTGATGCATTGCAACAAGCGGGCCGTGCTAAACGAATATTCATGACTCCAAACAATCTGAGAAGTAATGTGCGGGAGCGTTTTGAACTGAGTGTCGTAGATGGAAAAAATGTTGATGAAGTGAGAGAGTTTGTGTTGCACTTTAAACATTAGAAAAGAGGGAAATCGGCCATGTCCTGTTAGCTCGACATCCAGGCAACATGAATTCCCAATTTCAGGATGAAGCCTTTAAATTGATAAAAAAAATGCACATGATAATTGTTTGAATTTGTATTTTTCATTTAATAAATACTACTTAAATTCTCTGAAAAATACATTTATATATTGTATTGCCAGTATTATAACATCTTTACTGTGTCAATCTTAGCAGGGAATAAAGTGCAGACTCGGCAAACCAAAGATGTTCCAAATTAACGTTAAATTCCACGTTAGCCAGTCATTATTTCCTAGCACAGGTTTGAATTCTTCTCGCGGGTGTCAGGTGATTGACAATAAGCATGGCATTATTTCATCTACCCACACTGACAAGAAAACACTCATCGTGCTCAACAAATTGGGGAACCAAAACAAATTAAGGCTTTGCATTTACTGTGATGGATTACCTGGCCAAGGCAATGTTCCAGTCTGTGTAAATTGTTTGTGTACTGTACGAGACTCAATGGCTCTAAATGAGTTATTCTGATGGGAGGAGCGGTTGATGAATACAACGGCAGTCTCCAGGGGTTGACAAGAGTACACTTATGTACACTACAACGCTGGTATGAGTAGATGGTGAGAGGACAAAGTCTGGGAGATGGCATCTGGTAGAAAAAGCTACATTTCCAGTGCTCTAGAGTTCAGAAAAATAACAAATTGCAGGAAATGTCAAATGAACAACTAACTTGTGCACACATTGCTGAATTCTTTATTTTCAGTTTTTAATGGCACTTGAATAGCAAAAGCATCACAACAGAAAACAGCTAACCTAACAAGGAAATGACTGCTCCTGCAAGCAGGGAAAGTTAGCAAAAAAGAGAAATTCATGAATCCATCTTATCATACGCCTGATACAATAACTGCACACACCAATACAATGTCGTTTTGATGTTAAAATTAGGAGACGTAGTCGAACCATACTTCTAATAAATGGGCTTTAAATGGTAGCCGACAGTCCCAGTGGTGAAGAGTAATCTAAAGCTCACCAGCCATGTGCAATCAGAAAGCACACACTGGGCACGAGCGCACACAACAGCAGTCATTATCTCTAAACTGCCACATTGCATTGTTGTCCCGCAGCATGAACGCCAAGTCTCCAACAGTATCAACTCATCTTTTATATTGCTCTACATATTAGGAGCCACAGCAAAGACCCTCAGAGACAGAGCTATCAGCTGGAAGTGGAGTCAAGTCTACGCTCTAAGCATCACATTGATATCGCTCGGGTAATTGGAACTCCAATGTCACAACTTTGTCTGAGAGACTTACATAAACAAGTAAAGAGGAGATATTCCATTTATCTTACCTTGTGCCGAAGCAGGACACATCATTACACAGAACAGTAAGTGTAGTGGTCTAACTAGGCCTGTATATTTGTAAAATGGATGGAGCGGCAGTATGTCCATGCTTTCTCTAAAAGGAATCACAGCCCTTGTAAGAGCTGGGAGTCAGAGGAAGGCGAGGAAGGAGAGGAAGGAGAGGAAGGAGAGGAAGGCAAGAAATCGAAAACCGAGCCAGTCTCACTTTTCCCCCCAGTATTTAACTTTAGTCTTTAAAAGCGGACAAAGAGTTTTTGGGGCATTTCATGTGGGTCTCAAGTGATCTAATTCTTAAATTACGAAAACCATTTTACATTTTCTCACATATCTAACAAGCCTTACTTCTCAGGTCATACTTTTAACTTTAATTCAGTAGAGGAAAAAAGCCACGGTTAGGAACAGCCACATGAGTGTCAGTGTTATTGTGCCACCGAATGTAAGGCTGTCAGAGCAGCACAGCTTCCACAGAAAGCCCTGGGTTGACAATGAGTTCCAGACAAAGGTAAAAAGGCAACAATGGTGTCCGAGTTAGTATAGAGCCCAACAATAGTGCCAACAAAAATGTACGTATATGCTGCATGATCATTTCATTGTTGTTGACGGTCTGCACAGTAGAGGTTTTTTTTTTCTTGACATTTGAAGGTTGTCACAGTCCAGTAAATGTTTCCCGGTAGGCCACAACAGGGGTCCAAGTGTCCAGCTGCAGCCAGTTAATGGCCAACGCTTAAAATCTAATCCAACACTTGCCTGCAGACTAGGAGAGGTTATTCCTTTCATTAGCTTGTCACCATTTTCGAACATTTCAGGGGCAAAAAGACATAAAAACGATGGATATGGCTATTATGTCACTGTAAGGGTACACAATTAACCATTCAACAATCACTTTCTATATGCTGTGATTTATGTGCCATTACAATGACAATTCCAAGTACACTGCATACACTGATTTTCCCATGCTTTGTTTGGATGGAGGCAGGTGCACCAAGGCCCTGCTAAGGGATCGTTCACGCAACACTCCGATATCCAATAAATGACTTGACACTTCATAACTCCTGAATGCATACACTTGAGCCAAAAACATACTTCCCGAATCTTCAAGTTAGCAAGTTTAACTTAAAGAAAGTTTTATTATCTTAGGGATTTTGCATTGGCTCAGTGGGAAAGTCGGCATTAAACCAATTTGTTCCCGTTTGTACTTCATACCCAACAGCCAACATGTTGCATCTTTCAAATGAAAGCATATAGACCTGAAGCACATGTGGAATGTGTCCTCAAAACAGACCGTTTGTCCCATATGCATTTGTATTCCAATGTCAGATAGTGTTTTGTGACAGTGTTCACCTCTCCAGATGGGTCTCCATGGAAATCTGGAAAACACTGTTAAAGCGTTTTGTAAGCAACTTGAATGTTTGCCAAGCTTATTACAAGCCGTACATCAATTGTAGAAGATCCATCTTTGATCTGTACAGTCTACTTTTTAATGAGGTTTTCAGAGCTTCTCTTTCTCTTCCCGAGTTGTACAATTGACTTTACTTACATGTGTTGTTTAATTATATGGATTCATCCTTTAATGTCTTTTGATACTAGAAATTAATTTAGTGTATGATGTTATGCAGCGACTTGCGGAGAGATCTTAGTTGCACAGGGTGTTTGAATTTGCTCATGCTTCTCATTGCATTGTACTACTTGCTTTGCGTTCACTCTGACAGTCATTTTAACAGGACTGAACAAATCAGTGCATTAACAGTTTTTTTTAAACCATACAGCACACAGACTCTGAAGTACATTTTCCAATGATATGCATTGTGTTTATCATTGTTAATGAGACGTAGGCTTTGGTCAGTCTTTCTTTCACTTTGAGCGGTGGCTACAGTTTGCCTTTAGCCCTCTTCCCAAATAGCAGCAGCAGGCATAAGTATGAGCTATTCAACACAATTCCTGAGCCAGCATCTTTTAGGCAATTTCATCAAAAACCTTTCCTCGGCTGTATAAACAGCGAGGCTTTGCTGATCTGTACCTTTGTGAGATCCTCCTGAGAGACCCCAGCCCCAGTCACTCTGCCTTCCTCTCAGACTTACATTTACACAATACAAACAAAAGCCAGCCTGTGAACATTCCGCTGGTCTGGGAAAGGGTCATGGAGGTCAGACTTCCTGGGCCAGACTGGTCCCTGACACTACGGTTGGGCTCAGTGTCACTCCACCTCACACCGTTGTAGAAGCATGAAGTGACAGAGCAGACAAGACACCCCCCCTCCTCCTCCTCCTCCTCCTCCTCTTCCTCCGACCTGCTCTCGCTCTTGTTCCTACAGTAATTCCCTAAAGGTCTCACAGGCGTGGGATGCTAAGTTTGAGCTGGGATGAAAGGGGGAGCAGGGGCCAGAAGGATGACAAGTGATGGGGCAGGAGGTCAAGGATATGGGGAGACTCACCCACTGGCCTGAGTTCCTTTTCTTTTCTGATCAGAGACATTTTAGATCTGTTCCTACTGCCCGCGACGACCCTGTCAGGGTTAAAGGTCACTCCCTCTGCATAACTATATTGGCCGGCATACATTTATGAAAGTAAAAGTAACACAGGTTCACCAAGTTCACAAGAGCAGCGGGAGAAAAATAACAGAAATGTATGTTTTCATGCATAATAAAACATAATAATATGTTTGGGGAAATTCTCCAACAAACAAGCAGAATAAAAGCCAGACCATAAATAAAAGGACTAATCCCTTCCTGGGCCTTTGTCTCCGCTGACCCAGAGAGCTGTCAGAAGAGCAGAAAGGCCGTCAACACGCCCACTGAGAGGGCTGACATGGACCAGTGACCATGACCCGGGGCTCAGGACAATGAGCTGGTCAGAGCAATGGTGGGGGGGGGGGGGGCAGCAATGCCAAGGTGAATCGCATACAAGGAGAAAAAGGGGCTCAATTTTCATCTAGAAAGAGATGGAATAATGCAATAAATGGTGGTGCATCCTACTAACAGGGATAGAGAGTGTCTTGCTGGCTGTCATCTTTGCTAATGAAAGTGTGAAGACAGTTACTGTCTGCTTGAGAGCTTAAGTCAGATGCATAACCATGAATAACAGTAAAGCCTTTCCTATAATTACTACTTTCTCCATACAAAAATGAACGGAGGAGGCCATTTCTTGGAGGAAGAAAAGATGGAGATTATGGCAAATTGAAGGCTAGGTGACGGGAAGGAGGAACAGGGAGGAAGGAAGGTGATGCTGGATGGAGACAGCAGGAAGACAAAAAGGGCAAAAGACAGAACAGAGACCGGATTAGAGGAGTGTCACAGCGCTGAGAGTTCGCCATGCATCTCGACCCAATATCCTCTCCTCTCATCAAAGATAATAGAACGAATGCAAGGGAAACCACAGGAGGGAAGGGGAAGACACAAACACAACAAGCAGATGTGTCGTCTGGCCTGCGCGCAAATTAATCCTCCTCCCTCACCATGCTTTCTTCCTTTTATCTGTCAGTACAAAGAGACCTGCTTGTGTTTCAGGTCCAGACAACAGAGGAGGCTGGATGGTGGATTCGAGTCCTTGCTGAGAGAGGAGACTAGGAGGGGAGGGGGGAAATAAGGGATTTGGGGGAGCTGGGTGGGAAATGTGGGTGTACGTGCCGGGTCAGCCTGGGACTTATGGCAGAGGGAAGATGGGAGATGAGAGAGACAGTGAAGGTTGGGGGTGATAGGAAGCTGGCTGGGCTAAGAGAGAAACGAATCAAACACTGACTCTCACAGAGCTCAGACACACTCATGGGCTTAGATGTGTGTCGGAGGTATAAGGAGAGGGAGGGAGGAGGCAAGGAGAGACAAAAAGAGAGGGGGGGAGAGATAGAAAGAAAAAAACGTATTGAGAAGGTAACAAAAAGATTGTGTCAACCGGTACACACTTCCATTTTTGCTTGTTTTTTGTTGATTCCAAACTTATCTTTGACACGATTTTTTTAATGTTCCAATATTTCAAGTGCATGGAGTTCTCAATGAAGCCACACAAAAAGATGTTGGGCTCTTGGTCATTCAATATCTTACATGGCCAATTATAAGGCATAACAGGACCATCAGTACAATAAACTATAGTTTGATAATAAAGGTTTAATCGCTGTTAGATTACGGTCTAAATGATCTGCAACAATGAAATGCAATTTCCTAAATACCAAGCAAAATGATCTCTGATACTTTACTTTGATAATTTTTCTAAAATCTTTTTCTTTCATTAAGCAGAAGGGAACATCTATAAAACAGCAGATATAAATAAAACACAGATTAATGAAAAATAAGCTGTTTGATCCCGTTTGTAAAACAACTGTACTATACTGTACAAAATTGGCAAAGTTATTACTTAAATATGTGCAGAATATGTGGCATAAACAAGACTTGAGACCATTAAGTCCAAACGTTTGATATTAGACAGTTCAATGCAAAACAAATTCAGCCAGCCAAGTATTGAGTTGTATACCCCTCCCCAGTAAAGAGATGCAATTTCATTTTGGGACGGGAAACCTCGAAAAAGAGGTTCAGGGTTAGCAACGCCTTTTTGCAGTGTTGTTGCAACAGTAAAAATAAAAGAAGGATGAGTAACATCGAATAAGCATTGGAAAGAAATACATTTGGAAAAAACAGCTTGTTAGCCAAACATGTTTTTGATATCATTTATATCTTAGAGGAGCAGCCAAAACAGGGCTGGAAACAATGACGTATTAGGACATGACTCAAGTTAGGCCGCACAAAGTGTGTGTGTCTCTGTGTGTAAGTGTAAGTGTGTTTCCTTTATCCAAGTTGGTTATCTTCTCCTAAATCTGACTTAAACAGACATAATGAAGCCTCACAACATGAACACGTTTTGTTGTGCCTCTTAATGCTGTCTGAACAGTCGCGACAAAGGAAACCTGTAACAGATAGCTAGTCTTGATTGGTCCCTGTGAGACGAGCATGGTAAAGCCCTTCCTGGGGGCAACTGGCCTCAAGCCCCTTCATGGGATTAGGGTTTGACCTGCAGAGAGGCAGCAGATGAGCAGGGATGGACACACACTGAGCTGGAAAGCCACAGGAGTCTTAGCAACAGAACATCTAAGCCCTAAAAAAGACCGCAACACAGGCCCACATATCTGCGTCTGTGCAGGTGTCCCAATTACTAAGCTGTGTTTTTCTCCTGTGTGTAAGGAGGTGACCTCTTGCCAGCTATGTTATTCAAATTTTTTAAGGGCATTTGTTTTTGAGAGATTGGAAAGGATGTCAGACTAAGGTCCTCGGCTGGACTCAAATCAGGGATGGTGCAGTTCAAGGTTAACCTTTTAAACCTTGTGATTTCAAGGTAGCCCCCTTATTTGAAGTCTTATTATTTTTAATTATTGTTTTCACCAGTCAAAGTCATAATTAATACTAAACCTGGAAGGGAAAAAACAAAGATGAACATTTCTAATGAACATTCATCATAAAATATGTAGTTGTGTTGTGAGGTGTGTTAGTTCATCAAATCAAATAATTGTTCACAATTGGTAATAGTTATCACCCAGCTACACTAAATGGCTAATGTTAGCTTGGAGTAGGACACTCATTGTTTATGATCATTTGGTATTAGTTATTATTTAAACCCGCATATCCGCCTTTCAGTGAATTAGGTGAATGTTTTTTTTCTATATTAATATAACCAATAATGTGCTTACACATTGACCCTGCAGTTATCAAAGAGGCCAGTTTTCATCTGTTGTCTCAGACGGCTTTAAACGTTTTTGTGTGCAGGAGTACAACTATAAAAACAGGACCAAAGACACTGCTGCTTCCCATAAAATAAAGTCAGGCCACTTTAAGATATCAACAGGGACTAAGAAGGAGCTTTCTGTGTTGTTAAGAGGAAAACGTTGATCAAAGTTGTTTCTCCTCATCCATCTCTGACTGTCCTGGCCAGTCATAAATCATCTTCATTGGGCCGACTGTCAGGCTCAGTCCCATAGCCGTGAAGATCTAATTCACCGGCATAACGCTCTGTGCCGATCTCTGCTCCGCTGTCTTGCTGCACGGAAGAAAGAACCTTGTTCTTTTTGGACATAAGTGGTCCCACATAAAACATTTTTTTTTTTTTTTTTTTTTAAATCTAACATGACCTAGATAAATATCGTCCTAATAAGTTTGCTCAAGGGATTTAGAAAACACATGTAATGTCTGTTCAGTTCAACAACACACGTTTGACAGGAATTAGTCGATACCCTAAGTAGAATGGTTGATTCCAAAGTATTAAAGGGGTCTTGGACATTCTAAAACACCAGAAAAAATAGTTGCATCATTTTGTAAACTGGCATGCAAGCCCCTAAACAGAACCCAAGGTTTGTGTTAGGGATGTCCCGATCACCTTTTTTTGCTCCCGATCCGATTCCGATAATTTGATTTTGACAATCTGCCGATACCAATTTTTCCCGATCCGATCTTTATGCAATGCATTAAGAGAAAAAAAAGGTAACAGATAACGGCTGGTCATCCAACGCGATGAATTCAGCTATCTTGGCTGTTATTTTTTTGGCCTTTTCACTGTTCTGGGGCAGTTTCTCTTTCCTTTTAAAAGTCTCTGAAAGTGTCGGTTGTTTCAGTGCCGTTACCTGAGTGGCCGCTGTGTACTCGTCGTGTTGTTGGTGTTTGTTTCTCAGGTAGCGTATTAGATTGGTCGTGTTGAACGTAGCTCTGTTCTTTCCACCACGCGGAACCTCCGCCTTGCAAACATTGCATCTGGCTGTTACACTGCCTTCGCTTTCAATTTTATAATACTTTCAAACTCCTGACATTTTCTCTGTCCCGACTCCCGAGTCACCAGCTGAACGTAGCCTCTCGTTAGCTTACTGCTACTATTAGACACTGCGCCCACTCTGTTGCCAGATTTCAGAGAAATAAGCAACCAGGTCTATGAAAACAAGCCCAAAGAAAGCAACACATACATGATGTTGTGTAATTTTAAACCAAAACTAAGTCCTCAGGATGACTTTAAGATGTGAACATGGTCATTTTTGTTTTGTAACATTAAATAAAAAATATATATTTTATACAAAAAAAAAAATAAAAAATCCCGATCCCCGATTTTTTTCTCCCGATTCCGATCTTTTGAAAATCACGTGATCGGCTCCGATCCCCGATCACGTGATCGGATCGGGACATCTCTAGTTTGTGTCATTGACAAGAATGAGACAAACCTTTTTAGCTTTTACCTCCCTTGTGGACCAAAGTCATAAAATGATTTGCATGGCTTCAATGAGTTCTGCTAGAGCATATCTGCAATGCTAATAAAGTCCATCGACACTGGCAGGTAATAGCATGCTACTGTAACTTTTCTACCTCAGCTCAGCACAGCTCAATCAGCCCCCGCCAGAGGCCTCTCCTCTACGAGTCCCCGCGGCTCAGAATCAGCAACTTTCAATCTCGGTGTGTTAGCACGCAAGAAGACGCAACTGTACGTTTGGGATGGGTGATGAGACAAGCAGACAGCACAGCGTGAGAGTGAGAGAACAGCAGCGGCTGCACACACACACAGTGTGTCGCACATACAAACACACACATACAGTCTAATATCAGCTCAGTCCCCGACTCCCTTTAAGAGACCTGAGAGCCAGAGAGGGAGAAATAAATACTCTGCTTTATTACAGAGAGAAAGACAGAGAGGGGAGACGAGGGGAGAAGGAAAAGTAAAACACAGAGGCAGGGTGAAACTGTGCACACACTCTCTCTCTCAAACATACACACACTCACAGACACACACACACAGCCATGACTGGTTCTACCTAATGTTGCTGAATCCCATATAGCAGCTGAGAACTCTTTTATTCCCCCAGTCAGCAAACCTCCCTCACCCCTGTCCTCTCATATACTGCCAGCTGACAAAGTAGAAAGAGAGCATACTATATAATACAATAATGTAATAATACACACACTGGTCACATACCAACATCTCTCACATAATGAGGTAACGATATGCCTCTTTTGAATCTAATCAAGTGTTTGTTATCAATAAAACTCCACAGGGTACCTTTAATTAACATTCATAGACCAACCTACTAATTTAAAATTGCATTGTCAAAGGTATTGTGCTGCACAAGGTTATTTACACTAGATAAAATAATGAATCCCAGCAAGCATGAAGCATCTTTTGATGTTGGATAAAGTTGTTTATAATCTCAATTATAACTCATCACATTGGGGATAAAATAAAAACTTGGGACATCAAAAATTAATTATTGTTGTACCTTTGACAGAAATGGTTTCTAATGACAACGTTTTAGTTTTGCACACCTGATCCCATTAAAATGCTTTAAAAGAGGCAACAAATACCACTCATCCTGTCATGTGTTACTCGTGGTGTTGTGTAATGGTTCTTGTTACATGCCATATAAAGAGATCCATTGGCAAAGATCAACATCATGATTTCCTTTCTTGATCGTGCCAGATCCAAGCTCCAACACCATAGTCATAACCAAGTTGTAAACATTGTGGATTTCCCGCCCAAAAAAGCAGTGAAATCAGAGTAGGGAACTCTAAAAAAAATTAAACGAATGTATTGGCATTTCATTGTATTTCCAACCACCTCACAGCCAACTCATGCAATCATAAAACAGTTTGAGTTGTCCTTGGACATGAACAATCCCATTGGAGTCCATCCCATCTCTACCATTCATCTCATATTTAATGAGCCAGGACAATGAAAAACAGGATCTTGGATCTGGCAAGATAAAAGGGGACAGCATGATCTCTCTGCACATGTTGATCTTTGCCAATGAAGATATGGCTTGTAAAAAGAATCAGGACAAAACACGATGAGTAACACAGAAGGCACACGGCTTTATTCTCATTCTGCGCCACTTCAAAGAGTTCAATATTTCTCGCCTAATTAGTAGTATTAGTATGAGTAAAGTGTAGAGAGGCAGAAAATGGACATGCTGAAGGACAGGTTCCTCAACATTGTACACAAGAACAGCGGTTTAGTCAAAGTAGGAACTCTCCAGCACTGCAAGCCAGTAGAGCTGCATTAAAGCAACAGTACCAGTACAAACTCAAAAGACCCCGGCACATTATAAACTTCCACACTAAACTTCCTTTTAAAGAAGTGGGAGAGGTCATTTAAAAAAGTTACGTCAGTTCAGTGGGGTGGGGATTGGGTATTCATGATCGATTAGGCAGCGAAAGATCTCTTACCCATATAGCCAGCAGACCATTGATCAAGTCAAGTGCAATGAATAATGGCTGATGAATGCACATTCAAAGAATCCCACAGCATTAAAATCTCAACATGTTGCACAGAAAACACATGTAAATATTATCCTGCCTTTAGCCATTACCACCAACTATCCTCTGAAATTATATTTTCTGTGCTTCTACCTCTTTCTATCTAACCGAGGTGATTCCTTAACAATCCCTTTATTTCTTCAACACAGGCAGTCAGACTCTTAAATGTGTGTGTGAGAAAGTGACTCAATCTACTCCTCTAGATACAGTCCTGGAGGAGGAAGGAAGGTTTCCCTGAGTGCTACACGGAAGATTCTCCACAGGGTCCTCGCAGTCAACATGGATGTCCCTTGGCACATTTCTGTGGTACCCCACAGAGTGAGGGGAGAAGCATAACAGTGTGCGCGTTTCTGTAGTAATCCCACACTACTCAGGCACGGCTCCAGCAGATATGGGAACCCCCACAATGGATGACTCATGGAAGAGAGGGATTTACAGAGGAAGAGAAAGACATCATGTGAGGGAGGTATAGTAAAAGAGGCAGAGGACAAAGTTACCATGAGTGTGCTGTTCCTAAGTAGAAAGGGGCAGGAGAAATATTGTGCATTTTTGTTCAACTGTATAGCCACTGAATTAAGTCATTTAAATGTTTTGTTTGCCTATTAGCAACGAGAAATTATACTCAATATGTGCCAAATTATCCAGCTAAGCATATACAGTATCTTGATAACAGCTCTTTAATAATGATATTTCTCAAATATCAGATATCATCATCACAAAGGTCAGGAATCAATAACCGTACATATTATCTCCGGGCAGATAGTATGGCTCGCACCTTGAACATAAAAAGAAACAAGGGGACACTGACCATCAACTTTGACTTTGTTCAGCAACAAGCATCATTGACATAAACACAGTCCGCGGCGGCGCCTCCCGTCATCACAGAGGAGTGATGTGATCCGTCCTGAGGTCCGGGTTAGGCCCAGGTCTCTGAAGATTTAAACACAGCATTGCCTACACTAACACCTGTATTGTACACTGTGAAGGTTTGGGCAGAAACTGCGTTGTAAACAGATTGCCGATTGAGGCTTTGTGTGCCAGAACAGGGGTGGTTTGTAACAAGAAGGCAGAAAAGAAACATCTTTAAATGGGAGATTCTCTCACAAGAACAAACATGCAAACAAACACACACACACACACACACACACACACACACACACACACACCAAGCTCATCTCATCCTCTTCCACCACACTGGCCTTTACCTGTCACACAGGCTTCATATTTACAGCCACCACAGCCCATCTGCCCACACTCAGCCCTGACTGTCAGTCAGCAGCAAGCCGCCTCCCCCTCAGCCTATCCACCACCAGGCCTAAAGCACCGGGCCACACCGCCTGGCTCAAACACTGATTTCCACAACACGTGATCCAGTGCATGATGCTACTTTTTGCTCATCGGATATCTACTCAAACTTATATACACACTATCCACAATGTTTATTGCCTAATGTCAAATGAACCGAATTATCTTTGGAGAATTTCGTCTAAAATGTTGCCATTAAACTAAATACCTTCTTAATGCAGAATTGGTCTCCATGCATCAGCATACAGGACTACTGAATGGAAATGCATTTACATGAAGTCCTACCAGAGTACATACATTAGAGGTTACAATATGAGCCTTTGCATTATAATTTTAAAACAACTAATAAAAACTGCCAGCTTATGAGCGTTGCATACCAGCAATTTCCTAACGTTTCGCAACATGCAACTACGAGCGTCTTTTAACTGTAAGTGACGAAGGACAGATGTGAAAATTGGAAACCCACACCTTCAGCAGTCTAACATACTGTATCAACACTATGTCTAATGGGATGCAGTGGCTGCCAGTTGTGTGTTGTCAGTTCTTATTAGTCACACTTTTATACTTATGCAGGTTTATAAAGGTCAGCTACAAATTCATTTTGTGCAGACACACACATGAACACACCTTCATTTCCAGTAATGCCTCATATTTTTCCAGCCCTTTACCGCTGTCTAGAAAAGAGGGGCAAATGCTCCAGGTAAGAGCTCACACACACACACACACACACACACACACACACACACACACACACACACACACACACTGACACACACTGACACACACATCATCCTCCCTGCAGGTAGTGCTTGCCCGGGTAGGTGGCGACTGGATTCAGCCCCCTGCATCTCAACGACAGTCCCACATCCAGAGGGATTTATCTATATGCAAATCAGCTGCCTTCATTCAACAACACACATAACTTACTTTGCATTCTCCAAAACACACGATGCAGGCGGGTACGGTCAGCCAGACAGGCAGCTGTGTGGCCCTTCGGCTCTGCCTTCTCTTTCACCTGTGCCCTCTGGAGCCTGCTCATTTTCCCCAAATTCACTTTGAATAGAGAGCTAATTTACCAAAGCAAAATGCACGCTGGAGGAAGATTGGATAGGAACTGAGCGGGGGGTGGGGGGGGCAAGGAAGGAAGGTTTGAGGAGAGCGGGATTTGGAGTGGCAGGCGACAATAAAATCTGCTGTTGGTGTCATTCTCACTCTCAAAGGGGTGGAGCAGTTTGAATGACAGGAGGAAAGGGAAGGAGAGAGAAATATGAGACCAACCAGGCAGAAGTTTGATTTGTTTCCAGGTAAATATAAAACATGTTTGCTAGCAAAAAGCTCTTGGTATTTTAACGTCAAGGTCTTAATTGGGTAATCCAAAACCACCTTCCTAAAGTTGTACACCGACAAAATGACCCAATGACCTGTGCTTCCTTTCAGTTATTAAGTTCACCCAAGTGCCATGTGCAAGGTGTCGATGAAGCTGCCAGCGTGTGATGTACACCATGCTGTAAAGTGATCTATGCTTCAAAGGTTATCAGGGGTCTCAGCGATGGGAAACAACTTCCTTGATGCTTTCTCCGCTTCTACATAGCTGTTAATTAGCCCGGCTAAGTGCACCATTAATCGATTGCTTGTCTCTATGCTATATCTCATAACGGTGCAGCACTGGCGAAGAAATGTGAGGTTCAGGAAGTCACACTTTTCCACTGGTGAAATACTGGTGGTGGAGAGTAATGGCTGCCTCTCAAAGACATAGTGGGCGTTGTACTGATGGCAACTGAGTGGAGGAAAATTGCTGCAGAGTTTAACATGATTGAAATCCATTATATTACCACTCTGGACAAGTGGAAGATGTAAGAAAGCAACACAAATGTGTAAATTAACCAAGAAGTTAAAAGTCAAAACTATATCACACAGACTGGATGTAAATGAATTGTCTCAACGGAACTTTGTGCATCGCATATTGTCTCATTACAGATACTGTATAATGAACACAATCAATAAGCCCTGAAATCACATAACATAAGCTTTTATAAACCCATCAATACTAAAAAAACATTAGGTAACACTGTTCCTTCTGTTATGACAGAAACATAAAAGTAAAAAAAGACAGGGAGCAGAAAGTGTAAGACAATGTATCTGTTTGAGAAAAGGAGTTGGTGGAAAAGTGATGAAGACAGAGCATAATGCTTATTGTTTAGACACTTTAGTCAGGTGGCAAACTCATAAATGAAGAAACAAGGTGCATTTCCTGCAGATAAAATACGATGCAAAGCAGGTGTTGCTTCAGCTGGTGCCAGGCATGGTGCTCACCGGAAGATCTTTTTCAGGTGCAATTTACAAAGTGATATTTGGAGGTAGCATAAATCAACAATAAGGGAAAAAAACATTAAACTTAAATCTATATTTGTATAGAAAAAATGCACTGTTGAAAAAGCTTAAGTGCAGTTAGATCTATTTTTTTTTAGCCAACAGAGAAGTGTAGCTGCATAATGTGCATCCGTCAGTCTCTTGAACAGAGAGAGTCAGGAACTTCAATGCTTCAAGCTGCCAGAAGTATTCTTAGCAGGCTTCTTAGAAACAAGCTTCTTAGAAAGGAAAAAAGGGCTCACACTACTCCAGAGCATCGATTAGAGCCAGCATTCCTCGGCAAGTTGTCCTTGAAAAGATGGACAGGCTAACAGGCGACCACATGTTGGAGACCAACCAAGAGAGATATACTTAGAAGACAGAGTGAGCAAATACAGACACAACAGGAGATTGAGGCGAATAAAAACCTCACAAAAATGTAATGTACTAACAGGAGCAGAGGGAAAGCAGAGGCAGAGCGCGAGAGCTGGAGCAGCGGGTAAAAAACGACGAGAGAAAGACAGAAAGTGTACAGGTGAGGAAATCCCGATTACAGCGTGACCTTGTTAACCCCAGAGGCTCGTTAGAGTCTCGTTACAGCAGCATTTTCCAGGCCCATCCTCTGTCACACCTTCATTAAGCCCATCGACCCACTGTGCTTATTAAACACATTCATTACCCAAAGTATCGAACTGCTGCTGCTATCGCCGACCCCAAATGCATCACAGGTGCAGGCAGAAGGGTGACGTCTGGTGGAAACACACAACTGGACTCACAACACCTTATTATGTCACATTTATACAGACACACACCTTCCCGCCTCTTATCAATCATCACTAATTAAGTCAGCGATTAGAGCTGCTTTGGCCTCTCAATCACAAATTGACACAGACAAAGGGAGGAGAGGCAGATAGATGGGGTGAAAGAAACCCAGAGGGAGGATACGGCTTGTTTGAGAGGGAGAGAGTGATGGGATGAGTAACGGGACGATAATACAATTGTTTAAAACAAGCCAAAAGAGGCAGGCAGACTTTCTCCCTCAGGCGTCTTCTGTTTTACACTTCTGTCTTTTCTCCACAGCACAGGACAGAGGTGAATCCCCACGGAAGGTTATTCATCATGATACATACAACGTTGTCCGTAAAGCTAAAGGGCGAGGCCTCCGTCCTGCTTTAAATGATGACATCATTTCTGCCCTTCTCAAACAAAAGGAAAACTCATCATTAGAGAGAGAGAAAGGTAGAGGAAGGGAAAGAGCGCAAGGAGATTAAGAAGAGTAAAGGCGTGAGCGAGTTGTCGGAAAGGGCCATGAATCATTGTGACATCCCTGGCTGGGTGTCAGAATCTGCTGCTGTCTGGAGCTGGATAAACAGAAGGCCTCTAAAGCAATGCTCTTTAAACGCAGGCCAGGTCGGAGCCCGGCACTGGCCCTCAGGAGAAACACAATGGGTGCCAACATGTTTTTACCTAACTTCATTGTCAAAAAGTGACTTGCTTTTGTGTTGCCAAAACCTTTTCAGCTTGCTGCCAACTGCAAAAATATCAAATCTAGAGTTGCTGTGTCAATGAGCCGCTGGTTTAAAAAGGAACACGTACATTTAAAAAAAGCTAAAATAAGGGGAAAAGAAAAGAAAAGCACATTAAGCTCTGGGACTGCAACGTGTGAAAGAATATTCTCTAATGGTCTAGAAAATGTAAAAAGGCAATCAAAAAACCAATCGCAATAGTGAACAGGTAATGTCAATACATGTCTTTTTGTCCGACCAACAGTCATAAACTCTAAAATATTCAATGTGCTAAAGCGTAACACCAAGAAAAGGACCAATAGTTTAACATTCCTGCTTGAAAATGGACCTCAAATTATTAAATCATCAGCCTATCTTTCTTATTAGATTTTTCTTATTAAGCCAAGTATTCAAATTGCTTGTTTCACGTAACAAAAAGTCCAAACCCAAAGTCATTATATTAATTAGAAAGCTGCAGCTGATTCAGAACGCCGCTGCTCGAGTCCTCACTAACACTAAGAAAGTGGATCACATCACTCCTGTTCTGAAGTCTTTACACTGGCTTCCTGTGTGTCAAAGAATAGATTTCAAAATACTGCTGCTGGTTTATAAAGCACTGAATGGTTTAGGCCCAAAATACATTTCTGACCTACTGCTAAATTATGAACCATCCAGATCTCTCAGGTCTTCAGGGACTGGTCAGCTTTCTGTCCCCAGTCAGAACTAAACATGGAGAAGCAGCGTTCAGTTATAATGCTCCAAATATCCGGAACAAACTCCCAGAAACCTGCAGGTCCGCTGCAACTCTGACTACTTTTAAATCCAGGCTGAAGACTTTTCTTTTTGTCGCTGCTTTTAATTGAAACTGAGCCGTTGTGTTCATCAGTAAAGTGGAACTTATGTGTGAACTATTCATATCTTAAACTGCACTGTAACTTTTTATTCAGGTACTTTTTATTCATGTATTTTTTCTTTTAATGTTTCTTTTATTATCTTTTCTTTTTAATGACTGTTTTTAAATGCCTTTGTCTGAATGTCTTTCATTTTTGTAAAGCACCTTGAATTGCCTTGTGTTGAAAGGTGCTATATAAATAAACTTGCCTTGCCTTGATGACCTCAAAGCATCAAATCCTAACAGGAACCAACAAATAGTTCACGTGTTTGCTTTAAAGAGATAGCGGTCTCCTTATAAAATATAACAGTGAGTTGTTAGCCATAAGGCAGGATTCATTTTGCACAGTATGTACCGCAGCCACCTGGTAAGAAAGGTTGGAAAAAAAGTCTCAGGCCGCCGTCTCTCCCTGTGCTCAGCCAGAGTAAGCAATGAACAGAAAAGCAATAGAAATGGAAGTCACATTCACATTAACATTCTTCAGAGCTTTTCCCGGTACTCTGGTAGCTGCGGGCAAGTGCTTGATAACGTCATAGAGACGAGTGCTGCTACAACATCTACAGTACTAAAAGATGAAATACTACCTCTGAAAAAGCCATTCAGAAAGTCTGAGAATGTGCTTGCTTTCTTAAGGTATTCAAATGTTTATATAAATGATATGCCAGTGAGAAGACATGAAAGATGCCAACAGAAACCCGCCAGAGCACAAATATTAGAGCCATAGCATCAACAGGTTAGAGAGCATCATTACATCCAAATCAAACTGACTTTAAAAAGGACTTCTTGTGAATAATTGTTCCAATAACTTGTAGCAGACACATAAACCACAGAGTAAAAAACACAGTTAAGGAAAAAATGGTGTTGCTCAAATATTTATTAACATCCTAAAAACGTTATATTTTATGTGCTGTCTAAGTATAAGAAGCACTCTGCATTCAGCTGCCAGTTCGCTCGCCAGTCAGTTATAACTTCACTTAGCCAGTCCTGCTACACCCTCTGCAGGGGAAACTAGGCACATCAACCAAGAGCACTGAACTCGTATCCAGTGCGGTGTACATGTTGTAAAAAAAGAGCACTGATTCAATGCCTAAGTGCAATCTCTTTCATTTATAAGGTCATAATAGTTACTTGACTTGACTTAAAGGTCACCTATTATACAAAATCCACTTCTCCATGTCTTTTATACATACACCCCAGGGTTTCCGTTAGCCGGTAATTACCGGTTTTTAGCTGGTAAAATTGATAAAAAACCGGTAAATTCAAAACCTGACGGTCAAAATGTCTGGTAATAATTAGGGAGGCTCCGATAGATCGGCCGCCGGTCATTATCGGCCGATATTCACTCTTAATAGTTTGATCGGTGCTCTCTGTAAAGGCCGATCAGGAGAGCTGGATCTGATCCATATGGACATGAACGCGAGTGAAGTGTAACCGGACGCGAGAGAGAGATCAGATCGGCTGCTGAGTCTGACCGAGACACGCAGCTCTGCATAATCACCTGAAGCCCCGCCCTCTGTTTAGCGGGCTGCAGGAGCTGCAGGAGAAACTGACGTGCTGTCAGGAGAGAGAGAGAGGGAGAGGGGAAAAGAGAGGATCCGTTTCTCCCGTGTTATTATTCAAAGTTGATGTAAACTTCTGAATAATGTACGTTATCTACTACAAGTAGTTTGTTTGAATGTAATAATTATGTTGTTTGTTGTTTGTGAAATCATTTATTGAAAATTAATCTGAATTTTTTCGATCTGTTACGATTATAAACTGAAGCAATATAAAAATGAGCCCCGTGAACTGAGTTTTAAACATCAGCATATCTGCTCATAGTCCGGTAAATTACCTGCTTACGGAAACTCTGCTACACAACTCTTATTATTATTATTGAAATATAAGTTTCAAATTTGGCCGGTAAAATAAATTCTGCCCGGACATTTGACCGGCGAGAAAAAATCCTAGCGGAAACCCTGATACACCCCTCTGTGTAAAAAGATTCTGAAAGTTTCAGGAAAAAAGATTCTCTCTCTCTTTTTGTCCTGATCCATTTATATAAAAACCTGTCTGAAAATGAGCTGATCAGATTTTGGCCACTTTATGATGTCATAACGATTTTTTTTGGCTTGTGTCACCATTAGCCAATCACCAACCAAGGTGACACCCCCCACCTTATCACCTGAATCTCCTCCTAGAGCACCATTGTGTTCTTTTTAACCAAATATCTCTGAGAGGAGTGGGGAGTGGCTCCTTATTTTCATCTAAAGTAACAGACAGAGAATCAGCCCTTTGGAAACAGAGCTGAAACAGAGGGGATTATGGGTAATGCTACAATGATCTGTTTGGTATTTGGAGCCAAACACTTCAGAGACATGTGTTGTATATATCTGAGACCTATAATATATAGATGAAAAACAGTATAATAGGGGACCTTTAAATTCAAGTATATGATTTGTGCAATTTAAGGCAAGTTTAACCAAATCACAAAGGAAAATAAACCGCACCCAAAAAACAATCTAATACAGAAAGGAAAATCTTAAAGGTGAGGTAGGTAAGTTTCAGAAACCGGCTCGAGTGCACTAAAATTTGAAAGTACGCAGCCGAAAAGAATCCGCCCTTCCTTCAGACTTCCTTACAGAGCACCTCCTCCAACACACATGAACGCGCACATGACGTCAGAAGACTGGTGAAAGTGGACGCCTGTTGCTGGGGAGTCATTGAAATACTGCTGCAATGCACGCCCAATGACGGCACATTTGTGCGTGCTCGAAATGGAAGGCTGACACTTTGTTGTACTTTTTACAGTACTACGGCTTCCACAGATGACATTTTTGTATGGATTTTGTTGTCAAAGCACTTAAGATATTCATTGCTATCGGGATGTTAAGAGCATTCCATGGAATATAACAAAAAGTGTATCTCGAGCCGGTTTCTGAAATGTACCTACCCCACCTTTAAAAGTCAAAGTATTAATCTATGCTATAGATGAGTTTTTACAGTCAACACATTAAATGTGGTTCTTTATCCAAAAAAAGGCCAAAATAATATGAAATATTATATGAACAAGTTATAATAAACTACGTTTAAATACCACTGCATACAATGGTGTGAAACATTATCAATATTCTCTGATCTAACACAAAAGAGTTTACCTTTGATGGCTTGCATACACAAAAGCATAGACACCATACCACCAGGACCAACTGTAATTTAATATACAGCCGCTACGATTAATTCAAGTGTATTTTGTGTATAACCACTACTAACCAGTTCCCCAGGCTATACTGTATAGCTGTTAAACAATTCCACTCCAAAACCCTCACTTCCCTGATCCATCTTCATACTTGTACTGTGAATGCCAGTCTTAGAGGACACTAATAGCAAACAAAGAGGTATGCAGTGGGGCAAAAAGTATTTAGTCAGCCACCAATTGTGCAAGTTCTCCCACTTAAAAAGATGAGAGGTCTGTAATTTTCATCCTAGGTACACTTCAACTATGAGAGACAGAATGGGGGGAAAGAATCCAGGAAATCACATTGTAGGATTTTTAATGAATTAATTTGTAAATTCCTCGGTAAAATAAGTATTTGGTCACCGACAAAAAACAAGATTTCTGGCTCTCACAGACCTGTAACTTCTTCTTTAAGAGCCTCCTCTGTCCTCCACTCGTTAACTGTATTAATGGCACCTGTTTGAACTCGTTATCAGTATAAAAGACACCTGTCCACAACCTCAAACAGTCACACTCCAAACTCCACTATGGCCAAGACCAAAGAGCTGTCAAAGGACACCAGAAACAAAATTGTCGACCTGCACCAGGCTGGGAAGACTGCATCTGCAATAGGTAAGCAGCTTGGTGTGAGGAAATCAACTGTGGGAGCAATTATTAGAAAATGGAAGACATACAAGACCACTGATAATCTCCCTCGATCTGGGGCTCCACGCAAGATCTCACCCCGTGGGGTCAAAATGATCACAAGAACGGTGAGCAAAAATCCCAGAACCACACGGGGGGACCTAGTCAATGACCTGCAGAGAGCTGGGACCAAAGTAACAAAGACTACCATCAGTAACACACTACGCCGCCAGGGACTCAAATCCTGCAGTGCCAGACGTGTCCCCCTGCTTAAGCCAGTACATGTCCAGGCCCGTCTGAAGTTTGCTAGAGAGAAATTAGATGATCCAGAAGAGGATTGGGAGAATATCATATGGTCAGATGAAACCAAAATAGAACTTTTTGGTAAAAACTCAACTAGACGTGTTTGGAGGAGAAAGAATGCTGAGTTGCATCCAAAGAACACCATGCCTACTGTGAAACTACTGTTTTTCTGCAAAGGGACCAGGACGACTGATCCGTGTAAAGGAAAGAATGAATGGGGCCATGTATCGTGAGATTTTGAGTGACAACCTCCTTCCATCAGCAAGGGCATTGAAGATGAAACGTGGCTGGGTCTTTCAGCATGACAATGATCCCAAACACACCACCCGGGCAACGAAGGAGTGGCTTCGTAAGAAGCATTTCAAGGTCCTGGAGTGGCCTAGCCAGTCTCCAGATCTCAAACCCATAGAAAATCTTTGGAGGGAGTTGAAAGTCTGTGTTGCCCAGCGACAGCCCCAAAACATCACTGCTCTAGAGGAGATCTGCATGGAGGAATGGGCCAAAATACCAGCAACAGTGTGTGAAAATCTTGTGAAGACTTACAGAAAACGTTTGACCTCTGTCATTGCCAACAAAGGGTATATAACAAAGTATTGAGATGAACTTTTGTTATTGACCAAATACTTATTTTCCACCATAATTTGCAAATAAATTCTTTAAAAATCAGTCAATGGGATTTTCTGGATTTTTTCAGGCCTCTCTCATCTTTTTAAGTGGGAGAACTTGCATAATTGGTGGCTGACTAAATACTTTTTTGCCCCACTGTATATGTCAGTGGAACTACTACTACTGGAACTACAATTTCTACAAATACTACCTCAAAATAAATGCAGTTATTAACAGCAGAGATTTCCTTGACTGCTGCGCTCTGTTTTTGCCCTGCCAAACAAATACTGTATATTTGGTTTTGGCAATACCCTTGTCATGTATGGCAATCTGTCACTGTTCAACAATAAAACCAGCTATAGTGGCTGTCCCATCGACATTCACTTGACTTTCTAAATACTTGTATATGAGCCACTCTGGGGATCCAAGTGAGCATCCTGCCACTCCAAGATCTTTTTCAAAAAGTAATTTCACCTTTGTTATTGATGGAGTCAGGAGAAACTGCCTCATGTCGATGTGGAATATTTTCCTAGGGTAACCAATGTTGAAAAGAAAACATTGTAGCAAGATGAAGTATGGCTTTGGAGTCACACTTCACAGGCTCACATTTACAAAGTGCCTTCACTTTCTTCCCTTTAAAACTTGTTTTGTTCTTGGGCAGACGGCAGAGGGAACATATCGACGATGTCTGTGTCTGAGTGCAGCCGGCTGTCCAACTTAAAGTCAGAGCTCATTAATGGATCGGATTACTCTTCAGGCAAGGACGATTAGCAACCACACACACACTTTCACAAACAGCAGCTTTTTGGGGACACAGATCGATACGGAGGCACTTCAAAAGAGCAATGAAGAGGAGGATATAGGAGAGAGGAATGCGCTGCTAGCTTAGACTACATACTGAGAATGTAAGCAGTGGAACTGCTGAAAACAAAAGTTTAGGAGTATAACTTTTGTTAGACAAGGCTGTGACTAACAACTGATGTCATTTTTTGACCCATAAAAGGTCAGAAAAAAAGCATAATTGAATGCTCATATCACTTCCCCAAACCCAATGGTGAAATATGCAAACAGATTGTCTGGCCAACACTGAAGAAGTAAACATACTTGCTTTTTCTGATGGTAGAGATTTCTGTTTGGTCAAATGCCGTATTTCAGTACCAAAAGGATCTGTCGAGTTCAACAGTGGCATAGTTTATTGTCAGTAAAAGATGACTTAAAGGTTCAGTTTACACTCAGTGCTACTCACTAAAAACACATTGTGTTTATCCTTGAGGCCATTTCCTAACTCCTAAAACATTTGCCAAGTCAATTCTTTAAATATCTTTAAATGATGAGTGGTTGTGGCCAAGAGGGCATGAAAAAGGAGCTACTGTGTTCAAAAACTACACAGGGTGCTTTAAGGCAGTTAATTAATTTCCAAAATGATTGCAGAAGTTTTATTTTAATAAATGTGTTTGTCGTTTCAGCTCAACAGAAAGTGCCATCAGCCTTACCAACCTTTCACACAAATGTTTCTTTCACCACGACAGTATCCACAACTAGAATAATGTGAATAAATGTTACAATTTATAAAGAATATTTAAAAAAGAGCATATTCAGAAATAGGCAGTGAACACCTAAAGGCAAAAAGATAAGTTAAAAGGAAGGGATGAAAGATAGGAAATGGAAAAAGGAAAAAATATATACTTTTAAAAATATGAAATGTTGACAATGCCTAGATATGGCTACTTCCAAACTCTGGGCAAAAACAGACAAAGCAAGCAAAATAAAAAATACGTACAGTAAAAACTAAAGAGACTTTGTGATGACTTACTAGCAAGGAATTTCTAGATGGGAGCAGAGCTTTTTCCACAGTCTGACCGACATCATCCTGTGACATTAGCGGGTAAAATGACTAAACACACAACATCTGACATTCAACATCCTGATAAGTCAAACAACTGACCATGAAGACTGGAAGGGATTGAGGAGATTATTAAAAAGAGATTGACAATTCGTAAGTGTGTGTGTGTGCGTGTGCGTGTGCGTGTGCGTGCGCGTGCGCGTGCGTGTGCGTGTGTGTGTGTGTGTGTGTGTGTGTGTGTGTGTGGCTGGTCGGAGGAGTTCTATTTATCTCTAATTACAGTCAAATGCACGATCAAAGTTTCCAGAGGAGATTCCCGTGCAGCTGGCAGCTATTCAATTCATAAGTTCCCATGTGTGTGTTATTCCACCGTTTTAACAAGGCACGTGTGTGTGATATTGTGTGTGTTGGTTTATGTCAAAGGGTCTATCGCATAATAACTGACAGCCATCATTATCACTTCCTTTGTCTTTCTAATCCGGCTAATGAAATCTGTTAATGTCAATATACAATTACATCTGTGATTATGTTTGATGGGACCGGTGAGCCTCGCTGCCATTCTCCCTGCCAGAAAAACCTGACCACTGACAAGCCATACTGACAGCCAATCAGAATTGGAGATGAGACTTTTTCACTGACCATGCCCAAGAAAACACCATTCACTCTGACAGTTCATATTTTCCAGTGTTTCATGAGGGACGTGGTGAAAGCACGGCAGAGAAGCGTCTGATTCTACATGCAGAGTGGTAATTACACCTAAATTGAGGGCACATGGTAATCTATGTTAGGTCATCTCCAATTCCATTTACATTTCCACATTTTGGACTAATTAAAACTGTAAATAATCAGAGCCTGTGTGTGTGTGTGTGTGTGTGTGTGTGTGTGTGTGTGTGTGTGTGTGTGTGTGTGTGTGTGTGTGTGTGTGTGTGTGTGTGTGTGTGTGTGTGTGTGTGTGTGTGTGTGTGTGTGTGAGAATGCGAGAAGGGCAGAGAGAGGGTGTGTAGGCAGACACAATTTCTTTGAGATGAGCCAGTGGAGGAATATTCCCATCACATGCAGGGAAATTAAGTGCACACACTATGATTTTGACAAGACAAGAGAGAAGATAAAGGTTTTTTACGAGAGAAAGGGGAAAAGAGAGTAGAAAAAGTGCTTCCCTAGCAAAAATATTTGCAGATTGCGATGTGTTTAATTGAAAGGAACATCGGAGCAGCGTTACCGACATGGAGGGATGGGTGACAAGAGGTTTTCTCAGAGAACAGCTCGTCCACCAGTTGGTCTATAAAACTGACAGAACTCAGAGTTAAACTTTCAGGGTTGCCTCTCCCCCCCCTACGGCAAATTGAAGTGAGATGAGGATAAGGGGAATTTGCTATTCTCAGAGCCTTTGCCCTTCGAGGTGTTGGAAGAGCACAGAATATGAATGTGGGAGAGAGGAAAAAACACTTCAGAAGATGAAAACAAGCATTGAAAGGCAATGGAGCAATATAACCAGCTCTGGCATAAATACTGGATGATCGCCAATACATTTTTCAAACCTTTATTTAACCAGATTGAAGAGCATTTTGAAGAGAATAAAGAATGCAGGTAGATGTCAAAAAGAGCATGGCTCAGAGACGCTGAAGTCGACCTGCTTTGCACAAAACACACTCTTAGCCTAGGGTTATCTGTAGCCCTGGGCTGATTTGGCCCCCAGCTAACAAGCAATGAAAGATTGTCCCCTGGAACCTACATTTGGAGACACACTAGTCACTCCTGCAGACATTCTCAGCATTTCATTGGCAACTTTCAACAGCCATCTGTTTCAAAAGTCTCCTTAACCTTCATCAACTGTTCACTGACTGCCAAACAAACTGTGCAACATTAGCTTAGTTACTACCAACAATGTCGGTGTGACGATTCCTTAAGGCTTCAAAAGCTTATTCAAGATGTTGCTCCCACCCCCCAAAAAAAAAAGAGAAGTTTAACAATCCACAGAGCTGGATAAGGTCTTAATACAGAGAAGGACCCTCCAGCAAGGAACTCAAACCACAACCACGACAACAAGGAGGCCAGTAGAGAAGAAAAAATGTATGTGGGTGTGCACATGACAAAGAAAAAGGCAGAGGCCGAGCCAAAATACCACACAAGAAACATCCTGCAGCAATTCAATTATTCAATTTTGGAGGAGGAGAAAGATAGAGCAGATCGCAGTGAGTGAAAGGATCATCCTCATCTGTGGTTGATTAGGAGAGACTGGGACAAGATTCCTTATACCACAAAAACAAGCCAGCAGAGAGGAGAGGAGACGAGAGGAGACGAGACGAGAGGAGAGGAGAAGAGAAGAGACGAGAGGAGACGAGAGGAGACGAGAGGAGAGGAAAGGAGAGGAGACGAGACGAGACGAGAGGAGACGAGAAAAGAGGAGACGAGAAGAGAGGAGACGAGAAGAGAGGAGACGAGAAGAGAGGAGACGAGACGAGACGAGAGGAGACGAGAGGAGACGAGAAGAGAGGAGACGAGAGGAGAGGAGCTCTTTAACATGTCTATGCAATTTATAGCACACTAAAAACCAAAAAGCCCATCTCAATCCTGGATCAACTCATGATGAGAATAAAGGTTCAACGCACACAATGATCCCAGGAGTGTTCAAGCTTTGGTTCTTTGCATAAACCTTTCAGTAAGAGCCGTTTCCATGCTGCATCAAACCCTTTTAGTTGGTCTATAAACAGCAGACCCAGAATTAAATAGAATCCTTAAAGTACAAATGGTTGTCACATTCTACATTTTTCATATGCGATACAAAATTGTTATAACTATTACACGTCTAAAAAAAGAAAGATATGAACCCAAATATTTCAGCTTTTGTGCACATTTCTGGATCTAACAGGGCCAAAACATTCAGCCAAACTCATTACAAGTCTGTCATTATCCACAAGGCAAAACAAATGGTTTGTTTTTCTCCTGAGAAAAAGGAGGATGTAACCTTAGATTTGAAGCTGTCACAGAAAATAAATGGCCAGTGTAACAAAAGAAAGGTAAGTTTTGGGTTGTCTTAAATCCTGCCAAACGTAATGACAATTTTAGGCCAAGCTACTAGAGTGCCTACAGATGAGAATTCCCATCTAAGCTCAGCCCACTTCTCTGCACCCTAATGAGAGGACGCTAAAATAACTGCAACGATCCCTCGCTTGAAAAATGACTGTCTGAAATGGATAGTGCTGCGCTGAATGTTATCAGCGGCAATATTAATCTTTCACATGATGGTAATCACTCATTTCAGTTGAGTTGATGAATGGGGTTTTAACAAACTGAGCTATTGTTAACAACTTAATGTGGACTAATTTATCAAGGTCATAATTACTCATGGACAGCAAAGACACATTAGCAGGGAAAAGTGCAGGAGCATTAAAGGAAAGGAAGATCTAAATAAAAAGGAAATAGAAGCAGACATTCCAAATGACTATGAATGTTCACTTTATGTATCATAATTAAACACTTCATGACAAATAAAGTAACATTTGATCATGATTCAGAGGAGTTGAGCACAACTATCTACAAGCTGGCAGGCTGTTTTTAGAAATGTGGAAAACAGTGACATCAAGTGGTAGATTAAAGTAGCATGTCACTTAGTTTCTAACTGCTCTTTTTTTTAAAGAAATATGTTGGGGGAAAGTGAAAAGGCAGTTCTCTCATGCTCATGATGTATAAACAACACCAGCTGTGATAATAATAAGATCAGTCATTACTCTGATTAAAGCATTAGTCAGCAAACACATGTCTGCATCCACATGTTTTCTTATAGATAAACATGTGGGTGGTGTTGATATGTACCAAATATATTCAAGCATTACTACATTTTACAGTGTTTAGTAAGAGAACATCATCCTCTTATTAAACTGCAACTTCGCTAAGGACCTTCAAGTTCTAAGAAGGTCATCATAAAAAAGAGAAATCCTAATGAAAAATAATAATTCTGTATGAAAATGTAGATATTGCCTAGTGAACATCAGGCTGGCAATGCATCAATTGTAAGAAGCCACATTTTCAGGCTGTACTTGTGAATGACACATCGCTGTATCAAACAGTAAGGAATGCAAGAGATAGGGCTCTGACAATATTATAATAACCACTGATCATAGTAGCTACTAGGGATGGGTATCGTTAAGGTTTTAACGGTACTACTACTTGTATCGATACCGTGTGTGTGTGTGTGTGTGTGTGTGTGTGTGTGTGTGTGTGTGTGTGTGTGTGTGTGTGTGTGTGTGTGTGTGTGTGTGTGTGTGTGTGTGTGTGTGTGTGTGTGTGTGTGTGTGTGTGTGTGTGTGTGTGTGTGTGTGTGTGTGTGTGTGTGTGTGTGTGTGTGTGTGTGTGTGTGTGTGTGTGTGTGTGTGTGTGTGTGTGTGTGTGTGTGTGTGTGTGTGTGTGTGTGTGTGCATGTAGCGGCTGCGTGTGTGTAAACTGCGTGTGTGTAAACTGGGAGGAGAGAGATCGAAAATACTAAAAATAATCATCGAAGCATTTTGCAGTCTTTTTGCGTATTAGAAACGGAGTTGGCGACACTAAAACTGCAATATAATGTTTGTGTAGCAATAATACACATGACATATATTTTGTACATGTCTCCAGTACCGATAAAAAGACCGCTAACGTCGGAGCTTAACGGTACCACGGTCTTTAATAATTCAGCCCCGGGGCCTGTTTAATAAAACCGGGGATCGGTACCCATCCCTAGTAGCTACTATAGCATAGGAATGTGAATGAATGAATATATATAGCTCTTATATCAAGTTATATTCAGTAAACACATATATCCGAGTCATTGCTGAGACCATAGCTTCATATTAAATAATTGCCGACTTCATCTTGACACAGACAATGTGGCTCCTGTAAGAGCAGAAACCACGAGGCAAGCAGGGAGAAAAAGCACGCATATGAAACTGAATGTGTGGGACTCACCAGTTTGTTCTCTTGCAGGTAGAGTCTCTGCAGTTTAGGGCAACCTTTAGCCAAGGCCACCATGCCCTCATTCGTGATACTGTAGCACTGACCAAGGTGGATGTCCTTCAGCTCACTGCAGTGCTCTCCAAGCTGAAGGCCAAAAAGGTCACATTACTGAGAATATTTCAAATTAAATAACACATCTTCACCTGAATCACTTTATTGGAGTATTACTTCTTTTTTACGTAAGAGTAAACAGAGCATATGAGGCGGGTGTATTTTCTCGTGTCTCTATATCGATACCTTTTTAAGTGCTTCATCTGTCAGTTTGTCCTGGTTGCCCACATGCACCTTCACCAGCAGAGGGCAGTGTGTGGCCAAGGCCGATAGAGACATGTCTCCTAGCTGCTTGCATCGGTATGCTGTGTACTTCTGCAGGCCTGGGCAGTGTGAGGCCAGGGAGGACACGCCGTGGTCATGGACACCTCTGCAGTCAGAGATGTTAATCTCGGTCACATTCTGCCTTCGTGACGCTATCTTCACCAGGAGATCATCATTTACCTGGGGAACACAAGGAGATGATAAACATAAATAGTGTTAACTATATAGGTTGACAAGACAGCTATCTATCATGTTGGCAAGAAGGTAAGGCCTCTCCTGCTCAATCATCCCAAACCAGATTATGAGCTTAATGTCTAAAATGTAAAATAAGAACAATTGAAAAACTAAGGAATCACTTGTGAATAGAAAGATTGATGACAAAAATGCATCATTCTGTGTGCTTACTTGTTGTAGGCCACTGAGATCGATTTGCTTCCAGAACTGGAAGTCCAAGCAGAGGTCCCTCCAGTACTTACACACCAGAGAGGCACACAGACAGCGCTCCTTCACTGTCAAGTGAGAGAGCACCTGCGAGGAGAAAAAAGAAGATGTATAAACTAATGCTGTCAAAATTATCGCGTTAACGGCGGTAATTAATTTTTTGAATTAATTGCGTTAAAATATTTAAGGGGTATGGCTGGGGTAGGCTACAGCCATACCATGAAATGGCTTAGCCCCACCATGAAAAATGATGTTAAAGTAAGCTAAATAAAGTCCGCCAACTCGCACCGAGTAAATTGCACAGACAGATTGATTTCAGTAGCCACTTGTCTGGAAATACCAAAGACTAGAAACAGTTTTGAAAACCTTTGTCACGTAGTGATCGTCTTCTCAATAGAACATCTTTGATAATGTCTTCTGGCCAATCAGAATCAAGATAACGGCGTGATGTTGTTGCAGGAAGTCCCGACGGATAATACTTTTGCTGTAGTGTAGTACATCTCTATATACATCAATACAACATTACGTGTTGATAGAAATCAACACGTAATGAAATAAGACCCCACGGTTTGATGATTGATAGGTGTGTGGGCTGTCTTTCATTTTGACACACAGAACAATGCTATAATAAACATATGTTAAATGGATATATCCGCCTTCTTTCATTTATCTTTCCATTCCCACAACAATATACATAAAGAAATGGCATATTTTGGACATAGTTCGAATGGTGACTGATTAATCATGATTAATGAATTTTTAAGCTGTGATTAATCTGATTAAAAATTGTAATCGTTTGACAGCCCTAGTATAAACACAAAGACAAATCCATTTAAAATGCACGTTTCCAGTCTAGTAAAAGCTATTCAACAATATTTCAGATAGCGTGGCTAAGTTGTCGTGGTATATTTTCATTTCTCCTAGCACCCAACCAATGGTACATATTCACAAAACACCTATTTCTTTGATGAACTCTGACCTTAAGCAGAATGGAGGAAGGCAGGTGGTTGATACTTGAGTGATCAGTGGCATCAGAACTTCTCGCCTGGCAGTCGTCATAATGCTGCAGGCAGCAGGGGGACGAGTCTGAGCTGTGCGGTAGATCAGCATGAGGACCCAACCCGCTGCAGCCATCAGCAGGTGAGGAGGAAGAGGAGGAGGCAGAGGAAGAAGAAGTGGAGGAGGAGGGGAGTGGACAGATGGGGAGGTGGCAGTGGCCAGTTTCAGAGTTTGAGGCGGCCTCTCCTCCACCTCCTCCCACTCCCCCGTTCTCCAGCACTCCGTCAGGGGCGGCGAAGGCGCAGCGCGGCTGCTTACAGGGGGTGCACCTCTGCACCTCTGAGCACTTCCTCTTACACACCTGCACCCAGAGACACACACAGATCAGCCAGGTGGAACAGTTACTGCAGGCAAGTCAAGGCACATTGAAGTGTAAAGCCTTTAAATACAATTACGGTGTTTAAGAAACTCCCACCACCCACATTATCAAACAATACCAACAGCACCCTATACCTTGGATATTCAATTAGAACAGAATAAAAGAGGATTAAAAAATGTTGTTGCTTTTGGTGCAAAGTTTGAATAGACTTATATACATACTAGTATGAAAAGTTGGGGCACTGGTCAACAAACCCACTGTAGACGATTTATATATTGTAATGCTCATAAGTCACTGCCAGAACAGTTTTTTCGTCTCGTCAAACATATTTTTAACAATTGTTATTTTGTTCATTGTACATGATAGAACTCATCTGGGTGACAGATTGTTTAATTTAAATAGGTAATCAGTCTCCTATGGGCACTTATGTGTAAACTTTCTTAAATGTTCTTGAGTTAAAGCCCTATGAATAATGAGACTCTTTGCACTACTTTTTATTTTGTATTTTGAATTTTTGTATTTCATTATATATGTTGCATTGTTGGGGGAGCTCAGGTCAGAACAATTTCATTGCCATTTCTACACTGTAGCTTTTTGCATATGACAATAAAACGTTTGAATTTGAATCAGCTGTACTGGTAAATCATGGCTGATTCGGCGCTCTGAACTGATGTGGCTCAATGCTGCATCTTCAGCAGCTACAACATGTGGTGCTGTTGGTGCAGCTCCCTACCATCTCAGTGTGGTCACTGGTGCTGCCAGGCACAGGTAGGGGAACGTTCACAGACACCCCAGCGGATCTGAATAGCGCGGGTAGTGGAACCAGTTTGGCAGGAACAGCTGATAAGAGGCTCCTTCCTTGGCCCTCCCAGATAGCCAGCTCCCGCGGAGAAAGCAGGAACTTGGAGCAGTCTTCAGGAGATGTGAGTATTGCGTATCGCTCGGCGAGCTTCGAGGCAGCTGCTGCTCCGCTGCCAACTCCACCCACACCAGGAACACTGATCCCTGTGATGCTGTGACGGCACGCACTGCCGTTGATGCCGGCCTCCAAATGGTCACCTTCGTCGTCAAGACCGCTGCTGTTGCTGTGGACGATGAAGCAGAGCATGCAGGGCAGCTGCAGGAAACAGTTCCTCTTCTTCTTCTTCCTGTGATGCAACTTACGAGTCCTCTTCTTCAGGCGGTAACCATTTTTCGAGAGAAGATGGCCCATATAGATGATTCAAGGAAACTCTAGAACAGACATGATTCAATTCATTAGTAAATCCATGATTTGGGAATATTCTAAGGACCTTGACAATTAAACTAGTGGTATCATTGTTGGTATCATATTTGTGTCTATACAATACATTTGGGGTTTTGTACCAATTATTACGTACTTTGATGCTTTTAGCTCCCTACTTTGAACCTTGTTTGTGTTTCATTTACCCAAACAAAACAAACAAAAAGAACAACACACAACAACATTTAGGATGGTGCAACAAAAAGAGCTGAGGTTTAATCAACCCTTCAATAGTGGTAGAGAAAAAGAGTTGCCTAACAAATCTTAATTATATATTAGCACAAATGTTTGAGTTCATATCACTTGTAAAGGAAGAGCCCTGCATAAAGGTCAAGCTATTCTGCATCACTGTCCTTTGCTAATGTGGCAACAATACAAATGTGCTCTTTGTCTTTTCTCCTAAAGAGGAATTTTGCCGTTGAAGGAATAGAAAACCAAAGTGCGATTATTATTGAAACACTGTAATGATTCCAAATAGTTATATCTGGCATACAACACCGTAGCCTGCTAAACTTCAAAATGAATTTTTGCCCACAATAAAGACTGGATAATTTCACTTCTCGCTTACATTGGAATTAAAAAGAGATCCTTTCCCAACCATGACTAATAATTATGAACTCTCAATCTGAATGTACACAATGACATACAATTAGATTAAAAAGAAGAGAGAGAATGTTATATAGGTAGCCCTATATATAGTGAAAGAGTAGGGCAAATAACAATATCAACAGATGAGGCTCATGAGCACAACGCTTTGAAACCGAGCTGTCGAAACCATCTGACCTATATTACTTGTGTTATGAATACATTACTTGTCACACGTTGATTACGCTGTCTACGTCAGAGTAATAAATAACACATTCGTTATTGTAATGCGATGGTCTAGCAAGGAAGCAGCACCGATGCAACGTCTGGTTGCAGCCGAATGAAAAGATGTAAACATTAAACAGGTGGCCATTTGTTTCTCTGACACAGTCACAAACGTTGTACTTGTTGATTCTGTTTTACTGCGACAGGTTTATGTTCAACATTATCTCCATCATAGCGATACACTCACGGCCCTAGTTTAGAGCAAACACACAGTTACAGTGCTAACCCAGTTGAGCTTTCTGACAGGCTAGCTTGCTCCATCACTGGATGCTAACTTAGCTGTAGCCATAACATGAAACATGTCTCACCACTTCACACGGTGCTCCCTCACTCCGGACGGTGCTCGCATAATACTGCTATGCTGCACAGCCGAGCTGAGTGCTGACAAGTCCGGGCAGTAGAGACGAGGAGGCGAGAGACCCTGCTACAGAACTAGCGTAGTGTTTATCCACAGTGCAGCTCTGGCTTTGCTCCTGCTGCTGCTGGAGGACAACACTTCCGCACCGAGAGGGCAGCGCGAAGGAAGCCGACGAGGCCGATTCGTAATTCGTCATGGAGGCTGGATGAAGGGCCTTGAGGGAGAAGAAAAGCCCAATATGACCCAAGTTGTATAACCGTTTGTGCGTTATCATAGTTTTACGTTTCAGAATATATTTGTTTGCGTTAATGTTTACATTCTTCCCGGACTATAACTATTTTCCTCCATGTGTCATTGTCGACATTAATTTGATCGCATTCTTTCTTATGTTTCAAATTAATTTAAAGTGTATCTTTGTTAGTGTTAGTGAGATAGATAATTATGCCGTATTCAAGTGTCATTAATTGTTATGGAATGGAGCTTATAGCAAAATATGTCATAACAAATTTGAGAATCGTGTCTTTTATACACGGTCCTTGTGTAATAAGACTAATACCATGACAGTATCACGACCAAAAAACACACAAAACAGCATTATAAACAGCAAGTGAATATTTCGATAAAAATGTAATGATGTCACCAGGGTTATCTTGGTTTAGTCTTAAAACGAATTAGCAATAGCATCTAATAATTAAAAAAAATAACATATTAGCAAATGATATAACATGAATATAAACTACTGTTACTTTGCTTTTCACTTTCCCCCTTCTCTTTCTCTCTCTCTCCCACACAGACGCGCGCGCACACACCAACACGCACGCACGCACACATGCAAATTATGGGCGTGAATTTGCAGCCACCAACTCTTCAAGCCTGAACAGCAACTCCCAAAATAGCAATGCTAGTTCGGGAAGCCTCAGGAAAAAATGGCTGAAGCTATTTCACCAATAATTCGACAAGTAACTATAGAAAACAAGGACATTGGGAGCCTTTCTATCGACTATCATCTTGAAGACGTCGAAGATTGTTTAATTTACGACCGGCATGGAGTCTCCTTTCCGTTCAAGAAATTATATCGAGACAGGAAATCGGTGATAATTTTCGTGCGGGTAGGGGAATAACTTTGTTTGGCTTTATTTTGCTGGTGACTCATTGGCTGCACTGCCTCAAGTAAAATCATGAGAGGCTCAAGTTTATGTTGATTGAGCTTCAAAAGGCATCACAGTATATAGGCAACAGTTGAGCATCAGCCTTGCTGGACAGATGCAGCAACAGCTTCCTCTGCTATGAAGGGATGGAGAGCTCATAGGTGAAGACAGGGGGATAAACAGTATTAAGGTGCAAGACCAGAGATTTAAAAAGCAATGTAATATCGCATATCTAGTCTATTTATGTATTACATTTGGTGTCTCTGCAGAATTTCCTGTGCTACAGCTGTAAGGAATATGTGGAGGATTTGAGTAACATACCTAAAGAAGCACTAGAGGTAAGTCCTGATTCACACCTAATCTACTGGAGGCTATTACTTTGTTGCAAACTTGACATACAAATTAGAGTTAATGCCCTATGGTAGCTTGGATGATTATAAGACAATTTCGAAAACTCCACATTGTGTTGCCTTTTTTGCAGGATGCTGCCATTAGACTGGTTGTGATTGGACAGGCTGCTCATCATCACATAGAGGTAATTCATTCAGTGATTTCATGCATATTTACAGTATGCCACACTCATTTATCATGTCATATTGATTTCGTTTGTAATCTCTCTAGCCGTTCTGTTTACTGACCGGGTATCCTTATGAAATATATGTGGACCCCGAGAGGATCATTTATCAAAAGCTGGGGATGAAGAGAGAGGAGAAATGTACAGACACAGGTAATCCAATATATGAGGACATAAACACTGCATATGTTAAGATGTGATTAATATAAATATGTGTGTGTGTGTGTGTGTGTGTGTGTGTGTGTGTGTGTGTGTGTGTGTGTGTGTGTGTGTGTGTGTGTGTGTGTGTGTGTGTGTGTGTGTGTGTGTGTGTGTGTGTGTGTGTGTGTGTGTGTGTGTGTGTGTGTGTGTGTGTGTGTGTGTGTGTGTGTGTGTGTGTGTGTGTGTGTGTGTGTGTGTGTGTGTGTGTGTGTGTGTGTGGGTTGGGTGGATGGGTGTTTATGTTCATAGCCCAACCCAGTCCCCATGTGAAGTCTGGTGTCTTTATGGGGCAAGTGAAGAGTATATGGAGGGCCATGACTAGCCCTGCATTCGACTTCCAGGGTGACCTACATCAACAAGGTGGAGCCATCATCGCAGGACCAGGTAATCCTGACTCTCTCTGTTTCATTGTATTGTACTCAAGGTCTGTCTCTGCCTCAACTACTTTCTTGTTTCCTTGCTCACTCCTTCTTCTCTCTACAGGCTCTCGGGTTCATTTTTCCCATTCTGACATGAACCGCCTGGACCACATGCCCATTAACTGGCTCCTGCAGCTCGCTGGGGTTCAACAGACTCTGGACTTCAGTGATAAGCCAACAATCATTCATGTGTAGCCAGCGGGTCTGCTTGAAAGCATGCTTCATTCTTCATCACTGTTTGGGCATCATCATTTTATAAAACATATTTGTGTCTCAGTTATACTCAGTCTGTTTTTTTTTATCAAGTCTGTACTTCCTCTTCTGCTCTGCCAAAATATTGGATAGGTGAGGTCTGAAACACAAGTCTTCTCTAAAACTCTTGGCTTTATTCAAGATCTTACTAGTATTTCCAGAGCTTCCAATCACATCTCATGTGCTGATGAAGGTGAAAGCCAGTAAATGAACTGAGCACAAGTTGTTCTGCCAATGAAGAACGTAATGTTGTTTGAGAATAAAAGAGCTCATTGTGGTCATTGTTGTAAAGGTTTTGTTCAAATACATAAATTATATTTTTGATTGACTGCATAACAGAGACATTACTATAAAAATATCTACTTTTTCTATTAGGTTACTCTCATCATTTTAAGATGGATGTGTGTGGTAGGCTATTAATAAAACTCTAAAACAATGTGTGCATTTCTGTCAGTGATTACCTTATTACAGAATGTGCTTTTTTTAGACTATCCTCTTGTAAGTGTTCAGAATCACAATACCTTTACTCGTCCCACAGAGGGGATATTTACATTGTTACCGCAACAAATAAAACACTTTTAGATAAAGAGCATGCACATAATATAAAAACATTATTAAGTGATTCCAATTTACAAGTAGCATTTGTAATACATTTTCCAATTTACATATAGCACAAGTGTTATTGCACAACAGTAGTGTCGTAGTCTTTGGGGTATTTTGGGAGGGGGGGGTGGTTACATAAAAATGCAAGTGAAGTTTTATTGCAATTTCCTTGCTCCATCTGTGTTGTCTCATGTTATCCACATGCACACTGCAGACCTAATACATGGTCTTCCCACAGTCATGTCCAATGGGATCACCTAGGACTACATTCCCCACGTTATCTCCAGCTGCAGAAGGTGAACAGTGGAGGGTGGGCGCTGTACATCTAATCCTGATACGTCACGTGCATGAGATTCAGAGAGCAGAAACCTGCCCCTGCTCTCAGACGTCACCGGCACCACCGGAGAGGCTGGAGCAGACGGCGGGACCTCAGTTGACACCTTGACACATTTGCAACACACATACATCCCCAGACCATGCCATAAGAACAACAAACCGGGGACACGCCGCCGCACTGCGAACCGAAGGAGGTCTGCTGCTGCTGCCCGGGAATGCCCTCCGTGCAGCCACGAACATGAAGCGCAAGAGCGAGAGGAGAAGAGCCGAGTCGAGGAAAAAGCGCTGTGCAGCTCTCAGCAGCTCAGAGGCGGAGCCAACCTCTGATGTTTACACTGAGATAACAGGTAAGGGGCCTGCAGGGTGAACCCATAGGGTGAACCCTGTCAATTTAAGGCCGACTCTGCAAATATGACACGGACGCCCACAGCAGGATGCATGTAATTAAGTGAGCAGGGTGTGTTAGAAAGTCTTCCATTGAATATAAAGACATTGGCTCATTCGGCTGTCGTGTAATCATCAATGTACTGGGTTTGCCTTGTGTTGTGTGCAAAGATGCATAATATTATCATAACTTCCTGCTCCGGTATTTAGAGGAAGCAAATTACACCATTACTTCGCTTCGTCTGCACCATCATATCTTAATGGGCTATGCATAGAGACGGAGTGGTGTATTAGTGTGTATTATAGTTAGGACACTGTATTTTTCATGGCGTTTTCCTGGTTTTTGTTCTTCACCCTCCTTGCGCAGCTCAAATCTCAGGGAAGGAGGTTCGCCGAAGTGGAAATCGCGTATTTGATTGGCTGGGAGATCGCCCTAGCAACCGTTTGGGCAACGTTCCGGGGCCTATCATATGTCTTATGTAGAGAACTTTAAACTAAAAGAGGCGAGGCTGAGCAATACTAGCAGGCCGTTCCTCTAATCATGTAGCGGCCTGGATATCTCGCAGCCAATAGCGTGTCGCCGATCAGTGAGGGGTAGTCCGGTAGAGATCCTTCTTTTTTGTGTGCGCACTTGCAATCGAAACTCTTCTTCTCTCTTTGACTGTTAACTTTTTGTCCCGGATTGTTAAATCAGATTTGAAAACGATTGTGTTATACTGTTACTTTTTAACGTATTGCTTTTTTAATCAGCTCGTACACTAACCGTGGAAGTTTTACTCAGTATGCGCAAGTCTTCGTCGTAAAGAAAATCTACCTCGTACGTTTCTCTGCAAAACAAACATGTTCAGAACTATGAACAAGATGACCACGGACGATGTTTCGTCAAGATGCATCGAGTTTGTCAAGGGTAAGTCGCGAGAAAAATGAATGGAGTAGTAAAAAGGTTCCCGGGCTAGGGGAAATTAGAGACCACAGAAGTTTATGTGCATGACAAAAGCAAGTATTTAACTGCCTCTTTATGTTGTCGCCCTACCCCACCCCCCTCCCTCCCCAGATCAACTGTATTTCGCCATTCTAAAGCAAAAGATCAAGAGCACAGCTGATCGACACTGTTTCTGCATAGATGAAGAGCTGGCATATGAGAAGTAGGCTTTCAGTCTCATCCCATTTTTGGAACCTGAACATGCACATTTAGCTTGTTGCTGTAATATGTGTGTGCTTTGTACCTGACCTTTGCACTTCTTTGACATTATAAGTCTGCATTGTCTATACCTTTGTTATGCACCGTTGTAGTAACTTATAGTATATCATATATAGTATATCATTTCAACCATGAGTAGATGCAGTGATTCTCGCATTGATTATCATTGATTGATTATCATCAAGAAATCGTTGGTATGAAGTTATCCAACATATTCAGATTTGTTTCCTCAAAGGAAGCAATACTATTCCTAAAATAAAGAAAGATTGTTAAAACTAAAAGCCTCCTTTAACTGTTAGAATAGATCCAAATAACCAAAACAACATAAACAATGAAAGGCTCACTAAACCAGTAATGGCACATTTTTCAAGGGCATGGCTGTTTGAATGGGCTGGTGTTAGATTGGCATGAGAAGAGAACCTGACCGACCTTTAGAGCTGTGTGTGCCAGTGGTACAACAAATACTCATGTCTTTGCAGCATTTTGTCCTGTTCTGAGTGACCTATTACAGCATCAGATGCTTCTAAAAATAGACTTTACTTTGTCAGGGTTTTTACTGTTTCAGTGTAAGGTAGCTGATTCCATCTAATGAAACTTCCCCAGAGACTGTAGCCGGTTGCATAGCCACTCTGACACACTCTTCTTTTTCTTCTTCCCCCTCTCTCAGCTTCTATGCGGACTTTGGTCCCCTTAACTTGGCCATGTTTTATCGCTTCAGCTGCAAGCTGACAAAGAAGCTCAAGGTAAAGTAAACCGTCGATCTTAGTTGTACTTCCTGGAAGAGAGAATAGGATCCATAGAGCCAGGTCAATCAAAAATATATTTATGCTTGCATTAGGTAGACACAATAAAGTAGAGGTATGTTTTTTGCACATCATGTACTAGTAATACTTTTCAACTTTTTACAGTTATATTTATAGCTATAATATCCGTAAAATGCAAGTAAAAAGTCATTGTTTGTTTTAAGTTGGGTTAAAAGTCCTTAATAATTTTCCTATGAGGAATTTACTTTTTTTTCAAGCCACTGTGGGTAACTGCAAAGTCATAATTTAGTATTACATTTGTATGTAAAATAAAAAATGTTATCACATCTCAGTTCATACTAGGGATGTAACGATATACCGAATATTGCGGTAAATAAACGTCCCAATACCGTCGTGAGAATGACAAAATCTACCGCGATATCTTTTTTAATTAATTTTTTTTAAACACTTTTTTTTGTTTTAAACCTTTATTTAACCAGGTGGTCCCATTGAGATCATCGATCTCTTTTTCAAGAGAGACCTGTCCAACATGGCAGCAAGTAGGTTACAACATGAACATAAAACAACAGAACACAAAAGGACATCGTATTTACAGGGCTACATTTACACACCTAGAGACATTGGCGGTGTTATGCCGTGTGCACCTCGCGGGAGCGCGCACAGCGTAAAGAAAAACCTCCCAGACATGTATTGATCTGTACGGCAAAGTACGGTTTGGAAACGATATCATTTCCTTTTGGAGGGCATGCATAACACGGAAAACACCAGAGCCTCACTGCGGGGAAACGTTGGCGCTGTTCCGAGTTTGTTCTAATCTGTCAAAATGACAGACTGCTTTCAGATTTTTCCGTCATTGTTAAATAAAATATTCGGTTAACGCGACCACTGCTGTTCCAGCAACATCAGTACCAAGCGAGAGAGTTTTTTCCAGAGCAGGGGATATTATAAATGCCCAAACATCCCAGCTTATAAATACCTGGAAATGTGGACATTCTCATATTCCTAAAAACCTGTCTGATGATGCTGTGTGAGTGACTAGTGAGTTTGAATTGAGTTACTTGAAAAACTAAAGTGAAACTTGATTTATTTTATTGCAGGGTCTGATTATTAAATGTTTATTTGTGAGATGCAAAGAACATGCAAAGAAAATGCCTACTTTGTTTGGTAGTACTATAGGTACACCAACACTGGTTTTCTTGTTCCAGTCTGTTACTGTCACTTTGTTTTTGACACTTTAAAATACTGCTATCCTACTAAAATGCTGTACAAATCAGATTTATTATGTAATAAAGAAACTTATATATATATTTTTTATTATTCAATATCGCGATAAATACCGTACCGTGGACTTGTTATCGCGATATTATCGTACCGTGAGTTTTTGGTATTGTTACATCCCTAGTTCATACTGATGCTCTGAATATCTTTGTACAGTCTATTACACTCTCAAGGAAGAAGATAATATTCTACACCTGTGGAGATCAGAAGAAACAAGCCAATGCTGCCTATCTCATTGGCTCATATGCAGTAAGTGGAATAATATGTGTATAATGATATCAGCTTTTAACCTGAGAGGCACCTAGTGATTGGAGATTTATTTTTAACAGGTGATGAATCTAGACATGATGCCGGAGGATGCCTACAGTCTGCTTGTGTCAAGGAACTCAACATATATTCCATTCAGGTAACTATTTCTGTACTGTATATTTCACATTAACCCAGTGAACAACAAAACAAAGTCATTATCAGAGCAGACTGATCTGTTTTGCCGTATGCTTCCATCTTAATCCTACAAATATTTAATTTTCTTTTTTAAATATGCTGCATCTGAAATTTGGAAATAGGGTCCATACATCTTGTCAAATTACACTTTGAAAATATTGCAGAGAGTTGTTTTAAATTAAAAAAAAACACATTGTTATTTTTACCAGTTTTGTTTAGATTTAATTGCAACAGAAGAAAAAGGCTCAGGGATCCCAAGACCCAGAAGGCTTAAAGGTCCCATGTCATGCTTTTCTGGTTATTACCTGTCCCCTTGTGTGTTATGTAGCTTTTTATGCATGTAAACGGTCTGGAGAGTCACAAACCCTCAAAGTACACCCTGTAGCGAGTAAAACTCTAACACAGAAAAGACCTGTCTATGCTGCCCCAGAACGCCTCGTTGGAGATTTCTCTTTTTCTTCCTGGATACAGTGACGTATTTTGGTATAGTGACGTAATGTCCGCGGAGCTGTTTAGTTTGGACCAATCCGCGGACTTTCTCACACACACACACACTCGGTGGGACGTTGCGAGGCTCGCTGCTGCGAGGAGCGGACAGTGTGAGCTGGCTCACTGGTGTGGGGTCGGCGAGACACCGTGGAACTCAGCCTGAGCACACACACAAACTCCCAGCCAGGCTGCGGGTGCGTGTGTGTTTCGGCTGGGTTTTGCTGTGTCTCGCAGACGGCCACTGGGCTCAAAGAGAGGGGGGAGGGGGGCAGGAGCTCCAACAAGCCGTTTAGGACAGAGAGTGAATACACTTACTATACAGAGATACTGTATGAGAAACCAATGTGAGTTTGGAAAATTGCACAATGTAAATCTATTTTAGTATACCTCAACGATGGAATTATGATCAGTAGAAATGGCCATGACATGGGACCTTTAAGGGCCTATGTGCCTGTGTTCTTTATATTACTATATCATGTTGAATTTAAATAAAAGTATTAAGAGAAGAAACAAAACAAGACATTAAAAGAGCAGGGTAGGTTGGATAGCAGTTGATATTTTGTTAAATTGTATTTAAAGGGAAATAAATATGGTTTAGGTGTTGTGCTAAAAAAGATTCATCTTATTTTTTGTTTCAGAGATGCGTCATTTGGATCCTGCATGTACAATCTGAATATCCTAGACTGCCTTCGTGGTGTTCACAAGGTACGTCATATTAAGATGTAATTACATTTCTGTTTTGCTGTGTCATGCTCCCTTGGAATGAAATCTCCTCTCTCCCCCCTGCCAGGCTCTGCAGTACGGCTGGCTCGACTTCTCCAACTTTGACGTGGAAGAATATGAGCACTACGAGAGGGCAGAAAATGGGGACTTAAACTGGATCATTCCAGGAAAGTTTCTTGCGTTCAGCGGGCCTCATCCAAAGAGCAAAATAGAGAATGGTAAATAACATTTACGTCTATAAGTTACCTATAAAAAAAAAGGATATCTGGCCTAATCTTTATACCTATTATTAACCTCATTTTTTTACTCCAGGGTACCCTTTACACGCTCCTGAGGCATACATCCCATACTTCAGGAATCACAACATCACCGCTGTCATCAGACTCAACAAAAAGATGTATGATGCCAGGCGTTTCACTGAATCTGGCTTTGAGCACCACGATCTGTTCTTTGTGGACGGGAGCACGCCAAACGACTCCATCGTCAGGAAGTTCCTCAACATCTGCGAGAACGCAGAAGGAGCCATCGCTGTCCACTGCAAAGGTACATGTCAAACTGCAACAAAGGCAGTGGATAGGCTAATCTATTCTGAATGATTATAGTTTTACTCCTAGATCTATACACTGTGCTCAATGTCCCGTTGGTTGTGTAATTTAACACTGCCATTTTTTTCCCTTTAGCTGGTTTGGGCAGGACTGGCACTCTGATTGGCTGTTATATGATGAAACATTACGGCCTGAGTGCTGCCGAGGCCATTGCCTGGATACGAATCTGCAGACCAGGGTCCATCATTGGGCCTCAGCAGAACTTTGTTGAAGAGTAGGTGTTCACTTAAGTAGCATTTTCAAAATGTTACTATGTTCAAATCTTAGGGGTTTCTCCCTCATGCAGAATCTTCAGTCAGAGTTAACGTTCAGAATATAGTATCCTTAGATTTTATTTATTTGATTTGTTTGTCAGTCTAAATCAGCGTGTTTCAATTCAAATGTTGCATAACTTTATTGTGATTGGAGCATCCAAACTGAGCCATGCCCTCTTCATCAGTCAGAATCTGCTAAGAAATTGAGTTAATAATAGTGTTGGTTTTTTGTTTGGCAAGAGAAATAAGGTAATTTTGTCTTTTTTTACTTTATTTTTTCATCAGTAAGCAGAACAGTCTGTGGGCTGAAGGAGATGTTTTCCGGGAGAAGATGCAAAACGAATGTGAGAATGGCAAGACGGCTGTAACCAGGATCCTGTCTGGTGTGGATGACATATCCATCAACGGGAGCAACAAGAACAGGGCATCCAATAAAGAGGAAATGGACCTGGTGAGTTTACAAATCACTCCTTTGTCATGCTCACAGGTACAGACTGCAGAATGAACTGAAAGTAATTCTGTAAGCAGAATATTTTTTATTGAACCACAAGTACATAGAAAATTGTTTGTAACCACAAATTGTTCTTTGTTTTACAGTATAATGATGATGAGGAGAGGAATGGCCTTACGCAGGGTGATAAACTGCGAGCCCTGAAGAGCAAGAGGCAGGCCAGATCATCCTCAGGTTCACTATCGTAAGTACGCAGGCAGCCTGCAGGTACCATCATGCATCACACCTGTGTGCTGTCGTACCGTCAAATGACCGACGCCACTCCTTGGCAGTCTCTTGGATCATTACACGTTTAAAGTTTTGTCAGACTAATCTGAGAGGTCTGCTCTCCTTTATTCCTACTATGACAGTTTTATCCTGTTATTGCATTTTATATTTAAGTTGAGGAACCAGGCCACATTCCTGTAATTTTTCAATAACTCTGTCTTTGTGTCCTCTTATTGTTCTTTTGATTGACTGTCATGACATGCAGATCAATGTAAGTCATCACATTTGTATCTATAATCTGTTAATGACGAGGATGAACATTAAAGCAAGGAAGAAGTCGGTCAAATATTAAGAGGCAGAGCGAGTGATAAAGTTGATGGAGTTATCTGATACACAATCTGTTGAGGTCTGGATTTAGAAAGGCACAAAAGATGTGGAATTAAAGCATGTGATCTATGAGTTAGATTAACTGCAGGATTTGATAATTAATGAATGTCAGAGATGAGAACATTTAAATATATAGCCGTATAAATATAGAGCTTGGGCTCCAGGTTATCATAACATCATGTCACAATGTCTTGAGGCAGATTTTTATTCAGAATCAGGTTTATTACCAGGTAGGCTTACACGTACGAGGAATTTGACTTGGTGTCGTGGTGCATACATACAAGTAAAACAAGAATTAAAAACACAGGTAGAGAACTAGAAAAATAATACAAAATATAGTCAAATATAATATAACAGTATTTACATTGCAATGGAATGGAATAAAAATCGGCAGTAATACAACAACAAAAAAGATATTGTTGTACATTGTGTGCATTAATGTAATCAATTATTTAATTATTAGTGCTATTTATAAAAAACAAAACAGGGGTAAAGAGTGTGCAAGAATATTAAAATTGTTATATAGTACAATTGTCATAGTAGCCCTCCATGCCAAAATGTAGTACTTGAATCTGTATTGTACAGATACATTGACAGAAAATAATGAAAAGTGGTTTATTACATGTGTCTGTTAGGATAAAAAATAGACATCCATTATGTTGCAGAAGGGAACAGGCCTTGATAAAAAAAAAAAGCAATATTTAAATAAATGGAATTAAACTCCAACCATTTAGTAAGCTATAAAGGCCAATGGCTTGTTGCTGTCTAGTTATTTAAAAAAAATATGAATAGAAAATCTAATATTGGATTTTTTCCTTCTCTATCTAAATGAATTCCACATCATTTGTGCCTATGTAATTCAGCCGTGGAAGGTTGGGTGTCACATGGCTGAGGATGGTTGACTGGCCTCTGCCAATGTACCCATGTGGCTTTGGCTTTTGTTGTCCCATGTCAGGCAGGTGGTAGTGTTCTGCTGCAACCTCATGGGCACGCTGTGGCCGATGTGTTGCCTGCCATTCAAAAGATAGCTGAGAGTGGCAGAGAAAGAGAGAGAGAGAGAGAGAGAGAGAGTGGGGGAGAGCAAAAACAGAGAGAGGATGTGAGGTTTTGTATGACAGAGGTAAGTTTACATCACTTCCTTATTAGCTGCCTTCCTCTTCCTGTAGAAATGGTTGCTATGCCAGTGTATGGTATGGCTGATTTTGAGGTTGTTTCTTTTTTGTTTCTTTTTTTTTCTGTCTTTCGTTGGATGACTATGGTGTGGATATGCACTTAGTGGATGCATTACATTTACACGCCTTGCATTATGTGCCTGTCATGGACACACTGAGCTGATCTGCTTTGATATCAAAGCTTATCCCAGAGTTACAGTAAAGCTCTTTCATTGAGCCTGCTGTACTTGTTAACAATGGCACCAATTATTCAAATAATCACGGTTTAACAAAGGATCTGGATTAGTTGAATTTAATGGTTTAGTGCTTGGCTTGCACTGCTGACTTGGCACGTCTCAAGAGAAAATGTTGGCGAAGGAAACTTGGTCCTGGTTCTGATCTGCAGTTTGTACTTGTTTAGTTAAGAAGCTAACTTGCCTGCTCAATCATATAGCTGTAGGTGTTTTTTAGGAAACATCAAGGAGTACTTTGTTGTTAAAATGATCTTTGCTTGGGGTGTTTTTATGAAATAATAAGCGGATTTAAATGGCATTGTTGGGATTGGTAAATCACACATGATTCTATTTTAAATACACAGGTTAGCTCCTCAGGAGGTAGAGGGATGGAGAAAATGGCTTTATATACGTCCTCAGGAGGGAGTTGAGGCAGAATAGAGATTTGTTCGCACAAGAAATTTGGCTTATCAGATTATGCGCTGCTACACATCCCTCTTACTTCCAGCTGAACTTCACCATCTGGCTCCACTGTTTGTTTTATTAAGTAATACTGACATGCATGTTCAATTCCAGTGATGATAAGAACGACAATTATCTGAAAGCGTTCTTTTCTGCCTCTTCATGCATGGCAACAGGCATGAAACCCTTGGACATGCACGCATGAACATGCCTCTTTGTTCGATCTGTGTTTGTGTCTAACATGTAACTAATGTTGGGCCGGGTTCATTGTCTATTGCCTGTTGTTTTTCCATTGCTTCTGTGACTGGATCAGTGTGCACATACCATCCGAGCTTTGTGTACCCCTTCAGGTTTCTGTGTCTGCCAGCTTCTATTAAAACGCTCCGTCTCTGGAACAAAATGTAATAATGGTAGTTCATTTTAATATTAGAGCCCGATCTATATTTTGGCAGGCTTGTATCAGCCACTATTTGCTCACAGATAATAATAATAATAATAATACATTTGATTTATATAGTGCTTTTCCTGGTGCTCAAAGCCATCTTAGTATATTTGATAGAAATGTCTGTCCATAAGTTTACTCGTAGGTGGCAACTTGTTTTATTTTATCAAAACTATACTCATTTTAAGTTGTTTATTTAGTGTAATTTTATTATAAGCAAATGTTACTACTGGATATTTAATGTTATCTTACAAATACTGTTAGTTCCAACTGTAGAATAACCACTACATATTGTATATTTTTCAAAAGCTTTTTAAAATAATTGTATGGTTGTTTTAAAATCTCTCAAAAAGTTTCATCTACTTTGAAATTCTCACATGAGTTGAGTGTAGAGTTTAAAGCAAAGTGCTTACACATCAGAGCAAGTGAAGAAGAAGAACTTGCTGACTGGCTAGTCGGATGCAAGGCTCTTTGAAAGGTAGTTCATCTAATCCAGTCTCAGTGGAAAAGCAGAACATCAAAGGCTTTGTGTCCCGCCCGGACGTCTCTTGTCTCTCCTTCCTTTTATTTCCCCTTTTTTCCGTTTGCTCTTGTTGTTGGATTTGTCCTCCTTTCAGATGGCTGGTAGCCATGCTGCTCTCCTCCCTGTGTAGCCTTGCCCTGTGGTGGATTGTGTATGGCTTCCCTTCTTCCATCCTGCATTTCTGTATAGACGGGTTAGGATTTCAATGAGTTCTACCGCCCGTCAGCCCCCAAAAACCTGTCCTGCCCCCCTTCTGGAGCTCTAACTGAGAATGCTGTAAGTGAGACCCAGTCTCTTTTTTTAAACTCCCAACCCAAATCAGAAATTTGTTCAAAATGATCCTCTTTATTGCTTTTGCAAGTACAGTAAACTTAAAGCTAATAAGCAGAGCCAGTTATTTAAAATATAAAACATCAGAGGCTACTTGTCATTGTGACCTTTTTCTGTACATAATGATTTTGTCTTACTGTGTCCATCATCATGTCATTTTAAACATCATGCTTGGCTGGTGATTGTGTTGACTTGAGTGCTAACTGTTCAAATGTAATCCTGCCAGACAGTTAAGCTTAAAGGCAAATCAAGTCTCCTTTTAAGTTGTTTAGTGTCACCTGCTGGCTTCTCCTGGTATGACTTGGCTTTAATAATCATATCTGGCTGCTCAGGCTGCAGTAATGATCTGTGCACAGGCCGTAGAATAGAATAGAATTGGGAGGGATGAAACCCCTCTAATGGTCACACAGCACACACAGTGACATTTGGCCTCTGCATTTAACCCATCCTATTACCAGGAGTCTAGTACTAGGCACTATCAATATCTTTAAAACCTCCTTGCTCATCTGCATACAATATTTTACTTCTCTGCCTCCACTCTGTCCTGTCCTCTTTCTAAGATCTCTCAATGAATAAGTTGAATCACATGTTTTACTGTTGTGTTACTTGTGTTTTCACAGACAAGAAGAGAATAAGATTCACACCCGGTCATCATCACAGTCCCTAAGGTAGATTTTGCAGTGTACACACAACATGCATATCTACACTCTGACATACAGTGGCTCAGACTAATGAATCACATGTCTCTTCTGCAGCAGGGTCATATTGCAGGCCAGTGTTCAGGGCGGTAACCCATTGGCTCTGTCTGACCAATCAGACAGCAGGAAGAGGACCAGATCCTCACTGCCCGCCAGCGGAGGAAGGTCAGTGGCACATTCACCCCTTATATTTTCATTTATATACCATATACCAAAACCTAGATTGGACACTGGATGCCTTTTTGTGTCTCTACATTTAAATGTGAAGATTTGAAAAAAAACTAGAACTGGCTTAAGTTCCACTTCAATCAATCAATCAATGTTTATTTATATAGCCCTTATTATATTTATCGTATAAATCTCAGCCGTTTCTCACTCAGTCTTTGTGAATGAATGGAGTATACTCAGTTTTCATTGAGATGGCAGATATGTGGTCATGAGACCATCATGTGTAGAACTGGTCATGTGATGATAAGGAAAACTGATGAAGCTTTTAAACTAAAGAGATGATTTGAGTTACAATTGGTTTTTTGAATCAGCAAGTTGCATATCAATTATTCAGCCCTCAATGTGGACTTTAAATACTTCATATTTGCCATTTATTTACTTACTCAGGGAAGTGTTGTGTTAATGGAATATTTAATACTTGAATATATTTTTGATGTTTTATGTGAAGTTAATTTTTAAGCAGCCAAGAGGCTATAGCCACTCGTGGGTCCTTATGGAGGACATTAACACTTCCTTCTTTCTGCCAGCTCCCTGAGCCACACCAGGCTGGTCAGGTCTCTAGGAAACTTGCATGTAGTGTCTGGAGACAGGGACCCCATGTGTTGGGAGCCATGTGGCAGCCATAGAGACACAGCCAGTGCTACGGCCAACACAGGCCCTCTCATCAACTTAAACATGGCACAGGTCCACCTGCAGGCAAGCTCCCTCAAACCCACCCTGGGCCACAACCACATGTTCACTTTTCTATGAAGACATTTCCTCTCTGCTGTCTGAAACAGGGAAAGTCATATGTAAATGGTTTCTCCCAAGTTTTGGCCACCATAGGATGATCAGATCTTACAGATAATTTCACTGGTGCTTGTGTAAATCCAGTCAAAACTCAGTCTCTGCACTCTTCTGCTTTCTCCTCTTGATAATAATCACTTAGGCTGGGATGCACAAACAGGGGTTGAATTGGTTTGAACAAAAACAAATTGTGGTTAATCCACCGATGACTTTCATTCAGAAGTTAGATCTAAATTGAATCTTGATTTTCTGACAGTTGGGATGAAAAAGGACTGTTCCTTAAAGAAACATTAGATACAACTGGTCTGATTAACTTAAATTGCTGAGTTTATTTGATTTAGGGGGTTTCCTGCTAAATCATGGAAACTTTTGAGTCAGTTATTTAGCCAGCATAAACCTAAAATAACAAAGTGGAGCAAACCACTGATTATCTCCACATGAGATGAGTTTTTATTGCTATTTTCCAACTTCAATATTTTAGTTTTGTTGTACTTTTAATTGGTGTAATCTCTGTTCCTGCCAGCCATAGATCTTTCATCCAACATGTCAAATTCAATTACAGTTAAACCGTTTTGTTTTTTTATCTTAAATTAAACCATGGCGGTGCAGCCCAGCCACGGTTCTTCTTCACTCAGCTGTTGTACCAACATTATGTGAAGGTCTAATGTTTAGTAAATCTGACCCTGCTTATGCACCGCTGTCAGGTTGCCAAATGAAACTCCACCGCCTCAGTCTCCCTGCTGCCTTTTTCAGCGTTCCTTCTATGACTGGCTATAGCTTCTCTGGACTCTGCTGCTCAGTGTCTCTGCCTCCTCTCTGTATTCATTACTGGTGCTAATCTGTTTATATCCTTTCTTTTTCCCTCTTTCATATCTCGTACACACAACAGACACACTGTCTCCAGAGGATGTAAAGCTCGCAGCTCTTTGCAATCAATTCGATTTTCCAGGTTATGGTATATATCTTTTCTTCACGTTCGGTTGTTATTAATTGTAATATCAATTTCTGATCTTTGTGCAAACACATGCATGAACTAAATACATTTAAATCGGTTATTTGATTAGTGAAATGTAAATCAATGATATTTTCCCATCCATTAACACTGACTTTCTTTGTTTTCTTTAGTCATTCCATACCCAAAGCTAGAGCTCCTCTGCTCCGGTGAGCCGATCTGGAAACACTGAGGAACTTCACATGAAATCCAACCTCTACACAGCTGTACTAGCATTTTAATTAAGTTTGAAACAAACATTTACCAACTGGATGTGACATGTAAATCATTTTATAGACTTTTATTACAAGTTATTTTACCCGTAAGGCACTTTTGTTTTATATTTTTTACAAAGCATCAATACATACAGATTTATAATCATTGCCTGGTTGTTCCTACTTATTGAAGCATGCTGTAGCAAACTAGCATGTGAATCTAAAAGATATCTTAAATGAGCACTGTGCAGCGCATTTTCTACTTCAAAAATGAGATGTAGATTATTTTAGGAGTACGGCCTAAAAACCTGCTCTTGGTCCTATGAGAAGGCAGTATACAGGTGGTAGAACAACAAAGTCCATCACAAGATACAATACTGTGCTCATCTGTACCTCCACTCTCCATATACATGTGAAGCTTTCAGCTACTGTATTTCAAGACTGTAAATAAGACTGTCAACATTTGATATACTCGGTTTGTATTTTTTAAATATTTTGTACTATGTTTAAATCATGCTATGAAATAAGTGTATGGTCCTAACGGGGCTTTGTCCAACTCATGTTCATAATCCACTGAGAACATTAGCTTAAAGCACATACTATAGAATCAGACTTTTCAAATGAAACTGTACTGGCTTTTAGTCTTTGTAGCAAATGCTTATAACAAGATGCATTAAACAGTTTCAAGTTGATTGTTGTTTCTCAATTTAATTTTAAAACCATTGGGTTTTTTTTATGCCAAGTCACAGTAACACTATTCTGTTAAGCTGATTTTACAAAATACATCACAGGTTTACCCAAACCTCTCACATTTCAAGTAATCCCAGCGTGGCATTCTAAAATAAAAAGCAGCTCCAAGATAAACTTGCAAAAGTATTTATTCTCCAAATGCCGAACAGTGCAACAGAACAAAAATAAATCAAGTACTATAAAACCCCAACCTTAAGAACAGTATTGACATTAAATGTTCTTTTTTTAACATTGTTAAGTACAACCACAGGAGAAGTGAACTCAGTTATTTTCCTGCACACAGTGCTGGGAAGTCTTCTGGGTCATCGGGGTTAGGAGCCGGGTCCTCCTCCTAGTGGGAGAACAAATCGCACACGAATGACATTTAGTAAATACAAAAAAAAATGTCAAAAGATTGCTAATGTTTACATATTTGATCTCCACATGTCAGCATATTGACTTATAATTTCCAGTTAAGTCAAAAAAATAAACCAACACTAAAGATAAATAAATAGAGCATCTACATATAAAAAACGGTCTTACCATTAGCCCCCATAAAATGTACTGAATAATCTAAGACATCGAAATGTTTAGTTATTAAAAAGCTTAAATGTATTTTTTTTGTTAAAGAACGTTTAGTTGCTAAAAGCATATTTTATAAAAAAGGTGTGCCTGTGCTCTTCCACTGAGGTATCCTGCATTTTGTGTCTTAAGATTCTAATTAAGCAAAATAAAGAGTCCAGGACATACCCTCTCAAACACGGGTTTAGCTCTCTCTGGGCAAGTAGCCGGACCACCTCGTGCTCCCCTTCCTCGACCCCCACGACTGGGACGTCCAAGACTCCCGAAATTGATGTCCAGAAGGGAGGTGATGTCATTCACGGACCTACGCAGGAAGTGGCTGTCATCATCCACTTCTTCAAGGATCCCCTCCTTTATGATCTAAAGGTTGGAGACAAACGGTAAATGAAGTCCAAAACCTCTAAATTGACATTAACAACACCTCCCCCTAATTGGTGTGAACGCTTGGTCTAGGTTTTCTTTTTGAGTGTTCATTTTTACAACGGAAGGTTACTGCTAGATGATGACGCATACAATGTTGTTTGATCAGTCTAGTCAGTCCTGATCACCGCTCCAGTGTGATCAGGCTTTGGGTTTTCTTCCAACAGATCCTTGCATCACACTCTCACCTCCACCTTCTTTGACTTGTGGATGACCTTGGCTTTGGTGGGAATCTGGTCCTCTGCTTTGCGGATATTAAAGTCTGCCTTGGGACGACTTGTCGCCTGCAGCGCCTTCCACTCGTCCAGGGTCATCTCCACGGCAACATGGACCACCATCTCTCCATCCTCTTCCGCACTACAATTTGGAACAAACTACATCTGTCAATCTACTTTATTTTGACACCTTTACATTTAAATAAACATTGCCAAATACAGGCTCTCTCTTGAAAGAAATTAACAGAATTTTATTTTACTGGCATTTGTTATTATTTGATCGCCTTGTTGCTGAACCTGAGAACTGACAATGTATCCACAACATAAGTAGATGGCAGATTACTTAGTTTTTTCCATAAACACACTTTTCATTAACACATTTGATTGCGAGTGAAATTTAACATGTATAGCACTCGTGAAGCAGAAAAGCAACTTTCATGCGAAAAAGTCAAACATGTGATGAATTATGTGTGTGATTCTAATTGCAAATGATCCAACTGCCAAGTTAAACCCTAAACATGTTTTAATTTGGTCTAACCATCAATTAGTGCCTTTAATTTATCGATGCAAAAACACAACAGGCATGATAAACCGAGTAAACCGTATCAATTGACTGTTAAATAAGCCACTAAACCAGGTAATGTGGCACAGATTTCATTCATAAGAAAGTTGTTTCTGTGTGCTTTACTCACCGATACTGATTATCATTCTCAGCAGGAATCTTATCCTCAGATTTGGTAAAAGCATCAGGGGTAACCTCCATTAATTCACTTCAAAAATGAGATACGACAAACATAAAGATATCCAAATTGTGCACAAGACTGTTGATATGTTTCATGTTAATGACATGTCATGTACCCTGTATTTTCGTCAGCACTGCCCCAGTTCCAGGGTCCTCTGCCTCCTCGCTTTTCCTCAGGAGAGATACCTCTGCAAAGCAGGTTAAAACAAAATGATCAAAAACACCACCAATAAGCTGTACTGGAGTAAACTGCTGCATGAACAAAGAGGCTTACGTTCCGCTGTGTCGATCATAACCTCTCTTGCCCCTCGGGTTGAAGTTCTCGGAGATCCTCGCAAACCCTCCTCCTCCTCCTCCACCTCCACCTTCTCTTCTACCTCTGAAGCCCCCTCTGCCCCCTTGATCGGACTCTGTATTATAGTAAGGCCTGGGGATCATTTGAAACAAAAAACACAAGTCACTCCTTTGACTTTAGTGACTTTAGTGTTTTGAATAAAACAAGGGTGCTTTTCATTACTCATTTAGTTTGTTGAAGAATCACATAATTTCCTCTTTCAATCTTTACTTAGCAAGGAGAACAATCAGATGAGCAATGTCCCTTCATCTGATTAATCCATGCACTTGAGGGACATCATTTGTACATTTTTTTAACAGCAGTGGTCCTGTAAAACAGATGATGCGAAAAGAAAGCAATATGAAGTGTTGAGTTATAGCCTCAGTCTCATGAATACATACTTAGGGATGGAAAAATCCTGTGGGTACTCGTCTTGGTTGGCCCTGCGCTCCCCAAAAGCAGGCCTCTTTGTGTTCCTCTGGGACTCCCCTCGACCATACCCACTCTCAGTTACTGGTCCAGGACGTCCTTGCTGTGGGGGCTGCGGCTGCTGCTGCTGCAGCGGCGGCGGCTGCTTACGGACTGAGGAAGAGAAAGTGAGATATGTGCTGTTCAATTGTGTTACCGTTATCACTTTCTTTTGTTGAAAAGTCTATGAAGAACCTCAATAACCAAAGAGTTGATCAGGCAAATGGAGTAAATTGCCTTGTTTTAACCACTAATCAAAACAAAAAAAACACATATTACAGTCTTAACACCGCAGTGTGTGTGTGTTTTAATCTTCCAGTAAGTTCTTAGCCCTGATTTAAATACATGTATACTGCTTAAACTCACTCAAACTGCCATTCTACAAAAAGGAAAGGAGGGTCTGATATCATGCAAAAAGGGAAACAAACAATACCAAGAGAGTTAAGTTGAAGGGAATAATTGCACTTAACCAAACAAGTTGTTTGCAACGAAATCAGTTGTTGACTGACTAACATACCATATATAAAGTATGCATATGTATACAGTTTAAAATGTGCTACACAACTAAAAAAAAAAAAGATACCAACTTTAGATACCAAGTTGAAACCCAGCCTGACAGCATGAACATGTGGTCAACCCCCACTGTCATAGCAACATTAGTAGCTGACAAAGCCAAGCAAACCGCCCAGTCGGCTGGACTCTCCGAGGTAGAAATACCAGCAGCTCTCATAGGATTTGGGCCTGTTTGGTGATAATGCAGACAGGAGTCTAGCTAACCTGGAGCCGGGTCGGGGCCCTCCGGAGCAACAGAGATGCGTCTGTCCTTCTGGGATTCCTTCTGCCCAGGTTTTTTCGGCTTGGCTTTCTTCTCCTCGTTGTCCTTCTTTTTCTTTTTGGCCTTCTCGATTTCTGCTTTAGTTATTATGTCGAAGGGGTCAGCATCGTCATCCAGAAGATCCCCATACCTGTTCGCCACAGCGCACCCAAATGCGTCCGGGAGCATTTTAGCCTGTGTATGACGAGAAAAGCTGATTCCCTCCTCCTCAAGATGTACACATATCTTGCAATTACCACTCAGCAAAACAACCGTTTTCGTAAAGAGCAGAGCCGCAGACAGTACTTTGCTGTGTCAGTGAACATCCAGCTAATGCCAGCAGCAGTGTCTACACATTTAAATGTTTGCACGTGCAGATCAGCGACCACGCCCCGTGCTCATTAATGCTGATTGGACTGTGTGTGTTGCTGTTCAAAATGACACAGGAAGTGTCCAAAGGAATTGTACATAAAGCTCTGTAAAAAAAACAAGAGACCACTACAGCATTATCATTTTCTCTGGTTGTACTATGCATAGGTATACATACACATGTGTTTGAGTAAAATTAATGTTGTTTTACTTTATTCTATAAACTACTGACAAAATGTCTCTGTGTTGGCAAAAACTACTGACAACATTTATCTGTGTTAGAATTCAACTGACACTGGAATGGAATGGCTGCCATATTTGTTTTCGATGGAAAAATAAATGCATAACATTTAATGTAAAATACTACGTTTTAAACCTTTCACGTTTAGTTGCATGCTATTTTCCCTGAGTTCTGTTTTTATGGAAGCATTTTCATTGACTAGGACTTTTCTGGTTCGACTACCTGTAAAGTTATGTGACAGCTGCTGTAGCAAACAACTTCTCTCCAACATCTGACTAGTGTACCAGAGTAACCTGCTCAGGTCAAACAGGCTTTTCACAGGCCCATCAAAGCATCACAATAATAATCTGAAAACGATTTGGTCGTTTTTATTTGTAAATGTAATCAATTATCCCCCCAACATTATAGTATTATATTTGTAACTATAGTTGGATAAGATGTATGATGAAATAAGATAAACAAACCTTAACCCTGAATTAGCTTTGTCACCCGCAATAGGTCTGTTTAACCCCATCTAGTGGTCAAATGAGAAAGTGCAAGTCAATGGTGTTCAACCTACAGTCTCGAGGTACATGGGGTTTGGGAACCAAATCATATTTACTTCCCTGTTACAGTATTGATTGTACATGTCATGAATCACTAATAGTTTAGCATACAGGCTTCTAAATGCAGTTATATGGGCAGTTTCAATTACACTTATGCATGATTTTTAAATACACATTGTACATTGCAGTATGGGTTATATTTGGATTTTTAGGATGACTTTGAATGAGTCAAAGACAGACAGACTGCCCAACAGTAAAGAGGCAAATAAATTCAAACAAACTGGCTTTATTAGTGGTAACATCTCAAGACACTATTACTTTACACTTTATATTTGTTAAATAGCCTTTTATATTGGCACTTAGTCATTGGTGTTACTGTTACCTCTACAATAAAATGAAAGTCATTGTATGCAGTTAATCAAAAAGTGATGGCATCTTAAATTAAAGTATTGGTGTTCTTATGTCCAGCACGTGTTGTGTGAATATAGACTATATTTTCATCTTGTGAAATGTTGGAAACATAAGATTGAGTGTGGGTAAACAGAGACCATTTGTGGCTAAATTGTATTTTTCCTAAATGTAACACTTACACCTTTTTTCTTTCAATCACACTAAGTTTCTATTTCTTTTTCTCTTACACAATACACCCTTTGTTCAAGTATTTCCGCCCTGATTACGTAACTTTGGCGCCTCTGAGGCACAGATCCTTTCCCTTTAAATTTACCAAAAATGTAATAACATAAACAGACTCCTCAGCGCGGGAAAGAGCCATCTGCTCCTCTGCGATGTAGAATTAGCCGCCCTTCACTCTCATTGGCTCCGTCGAGGCAAAACGTGGGTTCTGCTCGACTTGATTGGCCAATGCTCGTTTCAGCGTGTAAAAGCGCGCGTCAAGTGTTTAAATATCATTGGATAAAAACGTTGCGACCAATCTTTGCAGGAAGTGCGATCCCTCTTTCTCCTATTGGCCCACGGGCTTCTAAGGTGGATCCAAAAGGGTGCTGCCATTGGTTACTCCTGACATGTGGGGTCTGATCCATGCAGCTGATTGGTCAGTCCACTGCTCAGGCGCGATTTTGCAACGCGGGACAACGCTCCTGTGGGCGCACAGGTCAGTTCGGACGACCCGCTGCGGTGAGAAGGAAACTAGCCATCTTTACATGCAACTGTATATTCTGCGGATACTTTGCAGCGAACAACGGATCCAAGAGCTTTATTTACGACTTTGGAAATGAAGGACATATTCACTCCGGATTGAAAAAGCGACATATTTATGACTTTCATTCATTCATTCTTTAAGCTAATCACTAAGGAAGAGGTACAGCTTCTGCAGTTTTTCTTGCTTTTACCGGAGTTTCGACACCCACATGATGGCCGATAACAAGCACCCGCACGTTATTTTCTGCAACGACTCGCCTAAAAGAGTTTTGGTGTCTGTTATTAAGACCACGCCGATCAAACCCAGAAGAGCTGAGGCCCTGACTCCGACAAGTCCCGGATTCAGCGACTTCATGGTCTACCCGTGGAAATGGGGGGAGAACGCCCACAATGTGTCTCTGAGCCCGGGCTCAGTGAGCGGTGCTTCCTCACCCACCGGAGCCCAGACTACCAGAGAAGCGGACACGGAGCCAACACCTGAGCAGATCAGGGTAAGTTTCACTTATTTAACCGTAGAGTTACTCAGCACAACGTGTAGTATGGCACATGAAGTTACATAATCGAAACCTATATAAATGCCTTTAATTTAGTTATTGCTCTTTTGGAATACATGATGACGACACTGTAATGCAATGCATTACAATGTTACAACAGCACTGTTTCACTGTTTGTAACAACAGCAACTTTATGAAAAAGAGAGCAGCCTACATGCAACATGATGTTGACATCTTTTTAAGACATTAACTATTCGAAACTGAGCTACTAGGCGAGGTGTATACTCTTTAGAGGTAAATAACTGTTAATGTATACTTTAAAGTAGGGGAAACTGTGTTTAGAGTTAGTCTTAACATGGCCGGCGTTGAGAGTCATTTAAAAAATCGCCCGCGCAATAGGGTGTGACATGGTGGATTTTAAACCCCAGTTACTTCCTGATTATGGAGCAGCTGCTCATACATGACGTCTAGTCGCGCGCCAAAATGTAACCGGATATGAATGGATTATAATGGCCAAACGTGCATCCTGTTACAATGTAACACGTGAGCACAGCTAAACAAAATCACATGATGTTGCATTGTATGATGTAGTGTACATCTGCAGTGTTCTTAATATCTATTTATAATAATCAAATGAATTAATACAGATGCATATATAATAAAATAATGACTGAGATGATATGCCAGTTTTAATATATTTCAGAATTGTAATTATATTTGTTTAAAATCATAAATTAATGTATGTACAAATGATGTCCTGCATTTTCCTAAGGCTGATGGATATTATAAAAATAAGAACGTAAGGTGGTGGTAGAGCTAACATAACAATTATTTTATTATTTCTGTCAGGATGGCATCCGCAGAGGGCGTCCCCGGGCTGACACTGTCCGAGAGCTCATCAACGAGGGGGAGACTTCTGCCAGTCGCATTCGCTGTAACATCTGCAACCGCGTGTTTCCCAGAGAAAAGTCTCTGCAGGCTCACAAGAGGACACACACAGGTGAGAGAGACAGAAGGATAGGGGCACTGGACATTAGCGTTGTATATAATTACATGGCTAATGGTCAAAAAGACATCTTGTTAAAGCCGAAAACAATTGACCTCCTAGCACCTAATCTCAACTTTCTGGCTTTAGTGTTCTCATTTTAAAGTAGGGGCTGTATGTGTGTATCATATAAGTAGCACTGTGTAATAATTTGACTGTAAACTTTATATGCTGTTGTCTTAACAATACATCTATTTCCCCCCTCAGGAGAGAGGCCCTACCTGTGTGACTACCCAAACTGTACGAAGGCGTTTGTGCAGAGTGGTCAGTTGAAGACCCACCAGCGGCTGCACACTGGGGAAAAACCCTTTGTCTGCTCGGAGAAAGGTGGGTTTGTGGATTTTTATGAAAGACCTGTCATTATTAAAGTGCAGTTGTTCTGCTTTTAGAACAACAAGTCGAACTTTTAGGACCTTAAACTTTTGGATTCATCCCAGTAGCATGCTCAGTACGTTTGTCTGACTGGAGCTTTTAACTGGTTCTCTTATATTTAAAGCAGTAGAAAGTACCTCATTATTGTTATTCTTTTCACTAGAAAAAAATGCATATCAAAACTGTGACATTCTTTAGAAACCACATAGGTCATACATTGTGCATCTTAACTATTCTAAAATCACAGAGAAACATGGCCTCTAACGGCTACTGCACTACTTGCTTCTCTTTTTCAGGATGTGGCAATCGGTTCACACATGCCAACCGTCACTGTCCCAAGCACCCTTACTCCCGTCTGAAGCGAGAGGAACCAAAAGAGGACCAGGAGAAGGCTCAGTCTGTGGATAACAAGGCTGTGGCTGAGTGGCTAGCAAAGTAAGTGGAGCCACTGTTTAAAAAAGTGTGCATAGAAGAACTTCTATTGTGCTTTTAATCGGATTTCCTGTGTACTTTGTATGTTAATATTGTCTTTTCTGTTGCTGTAGGTACTGGCAAACCCGTGAGCAGCGTGTCCCCACAACCACCAAGGGGAAGACACAGGGCAAGTCCAGAGCAGAGGACCAGGAGCAGCAGGACCCCATGGAGTACCTCCAGTCCGATGAAGAGAACGAGGAAGATGAAGAACCAGCAGAGGAGGAGAAGGGGAGCCAGGGAGGAGCCACCAAGCGCCGCCTCCAGGAGCAGCGAGAGCGTCTTCATGGTGCTCTGGCACTTATCGATCTGGCCAACAACCTGTCTGCCTGAACCCCTTCCCACTTCCCGATGCCTGACATTCCCATTCCCTCATGTCTCCATCCCCAACCCGCCTTCCTGCTGTATGTACTGTAGCTAGAAGTGTTCATGAATGCAGATCAATGACTAGTTTAGTTTATTCTTGCAAGTTGTAAAATCTGACTTTGAGAACGAGCTGAACTGGCCTGAGATCAGTGTTATGCACATCATCATCTATTGTCACAGCACCAGGAAGGCACAAGCTAAAGCACCTTATTCAGCTTCCATTTTATCCTTTTAGGCTGCTATAATTGTAGATTTGACTATATGAAGAATGTTTTCTTTCTCCTGTCTTCTAAAGGCAAAGGAAGAGTACCTATTATGTTTTGTTTGCACTTTGATGGTAACGAGTTCTTTGAGTGTTTGTGAGTGTAACCGAGTGTGTATGATTGATGTATATATGGATTAAGCTCAGATGGACAGAATGATACAGGGTGTGGTCATACATATGACGTATGGATGGCCTCTCATCATGCTCCCAGGTTTCATCTCTAGCATTGTAAGCACACTTTCACTTCCACTGATTACAGCAGTGGTGGTAGAAATGGACTGAGTGGTTCAGTTTAAGCATCACCTTGACAGCATGCTCTTAGAAGTGAGCGAATGTGGACTAAAGGAGGGGGGGGGTCAGTCAGTCTGGCATTGGCATTGGCTCATTTTTATATTCGAATAAGATGGGATCATTGCAAGCCTAATCCAGAGGTCTTCAAAATAATCCATACTTTGACAGCTTTACCACTTTATCATGATTCACACACATTTGTTTTCAATTTACAATACCGGAGGCACACAGGAAGTTCACCTGGAGCCTTTTTTCTTTTTTTTATACTGGTCTTACATATTCAGTCAAGCAATCGTCAATCATTGGAGGTCGAGAATACCTCTAATGCCATATTTCCATTGAAACAGATGTTTACCTTCAAAAGTAAAATCAGCAGACCTAAAGATGGGAGATATTTCACTATGTCACCTTTTATATTAAAGGGGGACAGACCAGATATTATACGGGCATAGAAACATAGTGTCATATCTGTCATTTAATTTCAAAAGAATAAGTTATGATCTATTTATTTCGCCATATTCTTTTTTTACTGGATAACAATTTCTTTGATAGCCCTGAAATCTTTTGACATGTAAAGGGAAATATTCTGGCACCAGCAAAAATCTAAAACCTTTCAAATCCATTTAGGTTTGTCAATTTTGACACCTCATTCATTTTTACTTAGCTCTTACACCCCTACTTAAGTGTTGGATTAAGCTTGCAATGCACAGAAAATTAGACTTGTCGTACGAGTCCAAAAAGATGGCATTTGTTTTTGATAAACTGATTTTTATAGTGCTTGGTGTTATAATTTTCTTTCTTTTTTGAGCAACACTACATCCTTCGACACTGTATGAACCTCTCATAACTGCCCTGTCAGCAAGCTGTCACTCTAGCTGTGATGTTTGATTCTGTTTGGTTTACAAATGACCTTTGTGGAGTTTCGGTAAAACTGGAAGGCAAGTGATTTGTTGATAATCAAAACACCAAATGATTTATTTGTACCCCATTATAGTTTATTTTTGAAGCATTTCTAACCCTTAGTCTATTTTGTGGTTTGAGAAGATTATGGCATTTAATATATACACCTTTTTTTGTTAGAATGTTGAGTGTGAACAATTTACGAAGAGCTTTGAAGTCGATTTTTAGTTTACATTTTGTTTCTCCCCTAACATGCTCCAACAGTTTCCATGTTTTTTAACATGTATAGAGTGATCCTGCTTGCTTGGTAGACATTTTATTACACATTTTAAGGTAATATTTCTCTGACAGGCTGTCCACACTGTTATATAATTGTTGGTTTTAAATAAACGTTCCCCAAACCTGACCCAGATTGGATGTGGACCTCAATTTATTCTGTCATGATTTGGTATGAAAATTAAAATGAGAGCCTTCTCAATGTATCCAAAGAAGTAAATTAATAGATTTTAATAAAAAATGACAAATGAAATATGATGCTCCAATATGGAGTACAGCAATGCCACCAGGTGGCGAATGGTAAAATACTGTCCCTTTAGATTATAGCTTCCTTCTGGGTTGAATCTCCTGTGATGCGAATCTTCAGCTCTTGTGCTCCTTCATAACTTACAGGTGTTTTCTGATTAAAGATGAAATACGAGTACACTAGTCCACCTGACATACTGCAAAACAAAAAATTAAAGCAAATTAATTGTTAAACCAGGGAAAAAACTCATGTTTGGTCATCTGGTCCCATCAAAGTCTTCTGAGAACTTTCAGTTGTAGTCAGGTAAAGTTTATAATGACATTCAACACAATATGTCGATCACAAATTGTAATTATAAAAACGCCAAAATAACACTAACTACAGTAGTGATGCGTTTTGTTTTAATATATTATAGAGATCTGGTGGAGATAATTGCAAGACTTAGCAAGAACATTTGAGGAGACAAAAGTATGAAAATATAACCCTAACTTTGTAGAGCATCATCTATTGAACACTGATACTTATTATTTAAAAGGAGTCCTGAGCCCCAGATTAAGATCCATTGTGATTAAAGACCTATAACAATCCTAAAAATACATTACGGTCAATATTGTCAAATTTGATTGCCAGAATCAAATCTTAAACTCTTACCAAATGCTGAGGCCAAGGAAGTTGGTCCAAGAGAACAGGTAGTCTCCACCCACAAAGATGCCAATATAGGCAACTGCAACGTTCTTAAGAAAGTTACAACAGTAATTCCAGTTAGTGAGGACCTCGTTTGAATATAGAATATAGATGAAATGCTCGTTGATACTATGGGCACTTGTAAATGTCTATAACTATGTAAATGTATCCTGTAAATATAATGTATGATGTCCTTTATTGTTTTATGTTTCATGTGGAACCTATATGCTGCAGGTCTCCCTTGAAAAAGAGATCTATGATCTCAATGGGACCAATCTCGTTAAATAAAGGTTTGAAATGAAAATGAAATAGACAGATGGAAATGTGAAACACAAACATAGTTGACTCCACCAAGGAGGGTGTTTTCTTGAGTGGGAAGATAGGTCATTGCCATCAGCTGAACAGTAAGGAACTAGTTTTAGGTGCATATTTAGATCTTAAATTCTTAAAATTGCAAGATTTTGAACATGGTCACTGTTTTATGATTGATTAACACTATGTGTAATATGATGTAGATTCGAGAACCACGTAGTTTGGAACTTTAAGCATTTTCTATGATTAAAATAATGAGTTTCGAGGATTAGGAAACCTTGTTGGAGATTTGTCTGATTTCTAGTCTAAAAATCAGTGTGGTCTTACCTTTATTGCCCCCACTACTGTTGTAGTAAGTGCAGAGTTATAATAGCTGCACAGGACTATGGAATACATCAGCACAAACCTGAGGAAACAAAACAGTTTAATAAAACCAGGTGGCATGAGGGAGTAATGGAAGATCTTTAGATTTTAAAATATCACTATTTTGTACAGTTGACAGTAGAGTCACAGTAATATAGCAGTTTGAAGTACATTTCAGTGACATACCCCATGGAGCAAGACAAGAGGAAACAAAAAACAAAAGTGGCGTCGCCCCAGTCCTTAAATGTGACTGCCTGTGGAGAAAATCATACAGGGTGGTCAGGCAGAGAAAAAATCATATAGTTTTGAGCGCAAACATTTAGTAAGAATACACAAATTCACAGTTACTGTATGTACCTTGTGTAAATCTCCGGTAAACGCACTTGCCAAAAGAGTGGGGATGATGATGAAAAGTGCATTGTAGAATAAGACGCCATGCTTCCCGAGGCCCTTCAAAAGAAAGACAAAAACCTTAGATATAATGTGACCAAAATCAAATACACAACGATCATTTGTGGAGATACTTGTGAAACAAAAAGTCATTGTAACGTAAATGTATTTACTTTTACAATTGGAAAATGTTAAAAACTCTTCATATTATACATCTATATGCTGTCAATATCTTAAATCGTGATAGGCAAAAAAATATACGTTTTTAAATATGTGGTTAGGAGGGCAGATGATCAAAGTCAAAGCTTTCACCTTTTTTCTAAATCTAATGTGCATATTCTTCTTTAATGATCTGATTCAATACCATTTATATTACTACAAAAGTCTTAGACATATAGTACAAATGAAAGCAAACAATTATTTATAAAGAATTAACGACTGAGACAACTGTAAAATAAATAAGTCAGATTCGTCTTCGTTCTTTGGCAGGACAGCTGTGAGTAACATTTCCTAATACTGTATAATTTAACATACAAAAACTGTTTACTACACCTATACAGACATTAAGCTTTCGTGAAACTACCAGTTAAATACAGCATGAATGAAAGATGCAAGTTGTTTTTGGCAATTATTATTTGAAAGACAAAAAAGCAGCTAATAGCTTCGTTGTATGAGTTGAGTCAACAGGTTTCTGAATTGTTCTCTCAGCGATCAAAACATGGTTCTACCTGCTCTAGTTTCCACTCCAAATAAATGAGGCCACATCCAAAAAAGAAAAGGAAGAGGCAGAATTTAAAAGTCTAGAGACTAAAGATAAACAACGGCTGGCACAATTTGAACATCTACAAGAGGTGAAGGAGTTGAACACCACAAGAGTTTGAGTTAAGGTTAAGGTTGATCTGGACAATATGCTAGCAGAAGCCATAAGAACCAATAATCTTCTAGCACCAGAGTCAGCATTGTTCACTGAAGATGTGTTTCTTCTGACAAGAAGGAACGAAGCAACAAGCCTCAAAGAAAGAAGAGAAGTGGACATCTTCCTTATCTAGCTGGTACAAGAATACTTTTTTTCTAAAGACATCCAGACAAAATAAAGCTCCAAAAACAAGTAAAACCAGTTGAAGTTGTATAGGACAAGGACAATATCCTCAGGGTTTAAAAGAACCCAAGTGTGTCTTTCCGTCTGTGTAAAGACCTACACACAGAACGTGCAGCTTACCTCGGTGCCAAGTTTCTTCTTGGTGTACACACCACTGGCTGCAGTGAAGGCATCGTTGAGCAGGATGAAAGTATAGCCCTCTAATTCGAAGGCTAGGTCAGAACTAGAGGAGAGGGAAAGAGGTATGGAAAGTATAGGTATTAGGGCTTAAAGCAGGGGTGTCAAACTCAAGGCCTGGGGGCCAAATCCGGCCCACGACTTCATTTTATGTGGCACCGCAAGAGCTTGCAAAGAATATTATGTTTATTATACGGTTACATGCCGTTTTACAGAAACACATTGCCAATAAACAACATGTCCCACAATGCATCTCATTTTGTGACATGCACACTGAATTATTTGCCCTAGACTTCTGCATTCAGACGTAGTTAATTATTAAGTTATTACCCTATCCGATAATAATCCAATGCAGAGGCAATAATGTAATATAATACATTATTTTATATATTTATATAGTCTTAAAGTTACAACCGGCCCTTTGAGTGCAACCATAATGCTAATGTGGCCCGCGATGAAATTGAGTTTGACACCCCTGGGTTAAAGGATCTATTAACAATTCTAAATCAATGAATTCAGATTTAAGAAATCTATACCTTGCAGCAACCATAGCACCGAAGACTATGGCCACAATGCTGTATACAAGGCGTCTTGGGAATGATTTTCTGGAAAAAAGGGAACATTCAAACATTCAGATCAAAGCCAGAAGCTCCTGTTTTATATAATACTTCTGATATATGAACCTCTTCATGTAAGTGGGCTCATAATACATAATGTTCTACACAGTTCAGACATATGTCTTACTTTAGTAAATATACTTCCAAGATCATCGTCATCAATATGGTGAACTTCCGTAATACTGTAAACATGGGTAAACTGTAAAAGCACAAAACACGTTTAGGAAACTCATGAATGAGCAGCGTGACATTAAGGACTACTAGATAACATCCAAAATGGTTTAACCTGAGTTTTTTGGTGCTTGCCAGTCCTGTTATATGGTTCCCAACATACAGCAAAGGAAGAGGGAAAATCTGACAAGAAATTAAAGGAGTAATATATTTTGAAAACAAATGTTATCAAATCAATTATAATAGTATTTTTTTTATGAGAAATGCTTACTTTAAAGAGAATACTTCTGTCAAAATCTTGAAACTGGACTTTCTTTCTAATTTTGGCAGCATAAAGAACAACAAGAGTGACGATCATCTGAAAGGACAAAAGGGACAATGAAGAAGGATGTGTGTGTGTGTGTGTGTGTGTGTGTGTGTGTGTGTGTGTGCGCGTGTGCGTGCGTGTGCGTGTGTGTGTTCAGCACACGTTTTTAAAGTGAGTGACAGATTTCCCCCCTCAGTTGCTCTGTCATCATGGATCTGAAAGTTGTGTTTGCGATTGTCTGTCTGTGCGCTCTAGCCATCAGCTCCACTGAAGGTAAGGACCCCATTATTATGACAATTTATGTTGAAAGCAAGACAACGCTTTAATAGAATCAGTTTTTTTAAGGTAAGTTATATACATTTTCAGAGATGTTTATATTTTTGGGCAGAATATACAGGAATTGATTGGTTTTTCAGGGTGTGTGTGTGTGTGTGTGTGTGTGTGTGTGTGTGTGTGTGTGTGTGTGTGTGTGTGTGTGTGTGTGTGTGTGTGTGTGTGTGTGTGTGTGTGTGTGTGTGTGTGTGTGTGTGTGTGTGTGTGTGTGTGTGTTTGTTTGTGTACATGATTCACATTTGTATAAACACTCAGAAACATCCACACCTGGACAACTTACCTGGCCAATTCCCAGAAACAAGTAGGACGGAAACCTGAACATCCAACACAAAAACAATAGCTGACTGTGTGGTATTGCAATGTGAATCACGTATTGCATTGTGAATCATTTAGTTATAAGCTTCCTTTGTGTGTGAGCTTTCTACATTGTTATTACTATGAATGAAGATGAAAAGTACGTACATGCACTCAAGAAGTACACTTCACTTCAGTATATCCATTTTATTATTACTTATTCGTCGGCTACTTTGAAAAGGCTATTCATATTCAAATTATAGATTAAAAATAACACTTTTCACAAGTTACCCAGCAGTTTATGGTTAAATAAGCTCCACCTTAACCAGCTCCATTATTAAAGTTAATGCGTACATATTGATACAGTAATTGAATATACATTGTATTTCATAAAGGGAAGCTATGCTTTTGGCCCCTAAAGTTTGTTTTAGTTTCGAAACGTTTTAATGCAGGACTTTTACTTGTATAGAGAACGCTAACTACACTGTTTGTATTACCACTTTTAATCATAGTCTTAGCATAACGCTTTTAACACTAAATGAGTTGACAGCATGACACAGCGCCACATAGCCTACCTGAAGCTCGTCAGCACGGTTTTATTCACCACCGTGATGAGGAACGAGCAGCCGGCGTAAAACAAGGCAGAATACAGCTTGAGCATTCCGGAGTGTTCAACAGTTTGTAGACCGCCAATGGCAGACATCTTAAGAAATTATAAAGACACCTGTTACCGTTTCTTTACGTTTTTCTAAGGCGGAGTAATTCCTGGTTTAGTGGTGGGAGGTTCAATCCAATGGACCCTGCCTGCGGGCAAGGGAAATCGAGTCCAATAGAGTCTGGCTGCAGATCGCAGCAAGGAGGCGGATCGTATAGGGGCGGATCCTATAGGGGCGTTTCCTAAAGGGTTATGAACCCCGCCCCCACGTATTTCTTAAAGGTATATGACGCTCTCTGTTTCTCATTTATTGTAATGCTTTGAATGAATCATAAACGAACTTTGAAAAATAATAATTATAATTAATTTGCATAAAGAATGAAGAGTATACAACCCACAGAGAAGACAAATTCATAAATTGTAGGCATATCATTTTTCACTGTTTGTGGTAGTAATTATTATTCAAATCAATCAACTACGTTTTATGGAAGATATTGCTGTATATCATTTAACAACATGAGTAGAGGTTTCTGTACACCTAAAATACTGAAGTTTAAGTTACTGTCCTGATGTGTATCATTCATTTGTTCATGTTGTGTCTGGTGGTAAGAATAATAAAAAAAGATATACAGTACATACAAAGAGGAAAGTCTTTATTAAACAAACATTTTATTGGCTGTTCTAATTATTATTAACCCCATCAGCCATTTTCATGGAAGGTGCCTCCAGCATCATAAAAACAGACAATTGTGTGTTAAGAAAAATGACATTACAATAAATATAAACATGCATCTCTGGAAAATACTATTGCCGCTGTTTCAACTTGTTGTTCGGCCATCTTGAAAGAACGAAATGTGATGTGTCGGTCGCGAACGAGCCGGCTCAAAGAGCCGGCTCTTTTAAGTGAACGACGGGAGCCGGCTCTCGCCCGCGAACGAGCCGTTTTTTGTTTTGTTTTTGCGGAGGGATCTAGATCGGCATGAAGGCACATTATGCAATGTGCAATGTGGACATTATCCCGCTTATTACACATGGCCACATTCTCAACAAAGTAACGACATGACTCCCAATAATAATTGAAATGCTTTTATGGATTTAGAAAAAGATTTTATTGATTTAAAAAATAGTTGTATTGATTTAAATTCACATGCATCCGCTAAGAAAAGTAGTCCGTTGTTACTGTTTGAACTAACGTAACAACGGCAGGAACTGCTTCTATAGTGTTTTTGAGGAGCTTTTTGATTACAGATTTGAAAACATCGTTGCTTGCTTTAAAAGTAGCACAATTCATTATGTCAAACCTTGGAAAGTATCTAGATATCCCTGCCCTAATGCCAAAAGTAACGGGCAACTGAATATGTGTCGCCGTTTGATGTCTATGTCTGAACCGCTGCGTAAAAAGGAGGGTTTCTGCCCCATTACTTCTCTTCTTACTTCTATAAGAATAAAACACGGAGGACGGAGATCTCTTTTTGTCCCCCTCTTCTCCCCGCTGCAGCCTAGCAGCTGATCTCAAAGCACGCTCCCCTCTCCTGGAGAAAAACTATATTTATATACTTTATATAGGTTGATACAGTAGCCCCTTTTTTTAAATAGTTTTTATAGGTGTTGCTATCTGTTTTGTGTAGCGTGGTCCCACAAGCAAGTCAATGCATTCATTGGGTGGTAAACGCTCCGTAAAAAGGGCAACATCTTGAATGTGGCAACCATTCTGCTAAAATGTGCTGATTATTGATATTTTGTATGATGCATTCATGGACTCATGTGTCGTAACAAGTTATATTTTACCGAAACAAACTGTATCATGTTCAATTTGAGGCCTGTTTCCTGAGTGAAACTCTGTGAGGAGGAAGTAACACATCCAACCTGTGCTACTTTTTAGGGCCATGTGGGGTTGCCTGCATGTAAATATATAGCAACAGCAAACACTTTACACTATGGGAAAAAAACTCACTTCGGCAAACATGAGGAATCTGCAGGACAGATTATTTTACAATAACATGACAATAAAAAATCACTGGTTGTTGTTGTGCATTAAATAAGACCATCATGCCAGTAGAGGGTGCTATTGCATCAGACTTATGATCTCTTCACAGTGTGAAAGAAAACAGACACTCCTTCTGCTTCAACTTTACTTTTAGATGTTTGATTTTGTTATGCTCTATAATATTCTCACTTGCTTAGAGCTAAATAGCATTTGTATTCTTGTTTATCACAGCACATTAACATTGTTAAATCACCTTTTTCTGTAGTTGTATTAACAAAGAGGATACTTCTTCCTTCAGCTTTTCAAAGTATTGCCCTTGGAGGCAAGATGAGCCACAGCTGAACCTTTCAGAAGGTTTGAGTGCTGATTAATCAGTACCTGGAGATTTAAGATCACAGATTAAGTTGTTGGCAAGAGTTCAACAGGAGACAGCTGTGACATGTGTAACAGTCATTTATGCTGTTGCCCAATCTGACACCATTATGTTTGTTTTCTTGAAATATGGTTTCTGATAAAGGGAGTGGCTAAAGTGAAAAGCTCTTTGATAAATGGTAAATGTCTTCACATCATCCTAGTATGTGCGAACCTACCTGGCAATAAACCTGTTTCTGATTCTTATTTCTGATTCTGATTCTGATCGAGGGTTTTTGACAACGTGCATTGAAAAAATTTGCTGTGACTCAAATATTATGTGATAAAGAATTACCGCTCGTCTGGGAATGGAGGGATTTCTGTCGTTAGCTGGAGGGGCTTTTTGCTATTTGGAAATAATGAGTTATTGACAATCAAAACAGCCTGAGGACTTGGATCTTAACCTGATGGATAGCTTCATGTTGTGGCATGTGAGTGAAGTAGTTAACCTGTGGATGACTGTTCGCCTTGAATTTATTTTTGTCATGTCATCAACATATATTTCACCTGACTTTTACATTGCAACATTTCTATATTGCATCATATAGTAGAAGAAGGACGCACAAAAGGGACTTACATACACTTGGAATACTACAGATACTGCCTGGGGTTGAATGCCTATATCCTACAAAGTGCTTCAAATTGAGTGCCTGCGTAAACGTTTTTTATTTGAGTTCCTTGCATGTTAAACAATGCAGAATATGAAAAGCAGCATCAGCAATTCAAGGCTGCTCCCTTCCATTCAGTCTCAGACAATTAATGGTTGGACGGCTTTGAATTGAATGTACTATGCACCAACACAACTTTGATGATTTTCTATAAAGTAATCTATAAATCTAATAAATCTGAGCGTGAGTAAAATGTTTTTCTCTTTCTTTAAATGAACAGTGCAGGATGTGATCTTTCAAACCTTAATAAAGGATGAAAGGTCAAAACTAAAACTAAACCGTTGTACAGCAGAGAGTTGTATTTAAAACAGTCACAGAAAAAAAGAGCTATCCCATAAATTACAAAGTTAAGTACATCAATAATGTAGGCTACTTGGTGACAGTGACAACAGCAAATGTGATTAGGTGATTTCCCCCCTTGGTCCGAGTTTTTTTGAGAAAAATCCCTCACTTTGGAATGAGACCAAATAAATCTAATAAATGAGAAGCTGTCCACAGTGTTTTAAAGCTCTCTCTGTAGCAGCTTGTCTGTGGGATTAGTTATGACAGACGGGGAGTGGGGTCTAGGTTTTGATCATCAGAGGGCAAAACGGAACAAGGAAAGTTCAATTTACACTCAGAAAGATCTGGAGTTACCAAGGATAAGCTATAGTATTCATAGACTCCACAGATATAGATTGTCCATCTGTGTCTTCTAGTGTGCGATGTGAGAACATTAGATGAGTGAACCTATTATCAAAACAAATCAACTTCAGTGCTAACATAATATTCATGCGAGTGCCTCCTGAAGTCTAAGTATTGATTGACAATTGGAGGACCTGACATTGACTCAACAGACAAAAACCATCACTTTTTCATTTTCTTAAATTTTGGTTTTTGGTTTTATGTCCTACTATGTGGCATTGTTGGAGGAGCTCGGGATTTAAAATGTTCATTGCCATATCTACACTGTAGATACTTTACACATGACAATAAAGACACTGAATCTTGAATTGAAAACAATTGTCGCTCTCTCTCCAATTGATGCTTTCTTAATATAGCCAAAAACCTTACGTACATTATCTGACCATTTATATAAATGATCACTACAACTATACCTGGAAGCAAAAATACAAATATAACATATAAGAAAAAGTATTTATTAAAACACATTTGACAATAATTTTGTTATGCATTTGTATTACGATACAAAGTATAAATGACAAAGATTTAATTCACATTATTCTACAAACCAAAAACAAAAAAAATGCTCCATTAAAAGTAAAACCCCTTTTTTGTAACCTTTACATTAAGTAAAAGCACAGAATCATTAGCAATGAAACATACCTCAAATATTGAAAGTAGACAGAAGACAGTCCATTTTTAGCTAATTTTAAAACGCTTCACATACGGTGTGGTTTAAGAATCAGATTGTATGTCAAATCATATTCTGAAAAAGAATATCTATTAAATACATGTAGTTGATTCTAGAATAGTTTGAAATGTAAATAGTAAATGTAAGTACCTCTAAATGATCATCATCAATAAAGAAAGAGACAACTGTGAGGGCTTATGTATAACACCAAATGTAGAAAACACAACACAGACAATTATATTTCTCATGCTGTCTGTCTGCTCCGCTTCACCCTGGCCTGCAGCGCCATCAGGGCTCTCTTCAGTTTGAGATGAGCACATATGGGCTTCCTTAAACCCTTTATATGCAGACTGTCGATCCGCAAGAGAAACATGTTTCAAGGTTAGATAGTAGCACAAAGAATCAATTTGATAACTGTAATAATATGGCCTATTGTTGATGTTCACCACTTACATCAGTGCAGGGATGTCACAGGCACCTCTGCTCTGTTGCACACTCCATCTCTGAACCCTCACCAGCACATGGAGGGGAATGTCCATCTTTACTGAGAAGCAACATTTTGGAATGCCAGCTGCAATGTGGGATTAAGATCCATTAAAAGGATGTTTAAACAACAATAATGATTAACAAATGTGTTTAATTGTGTCTCTGCTATCACTGCCATTCTATGAAGTTATATCTTTAGGTACAAAATCACTTTAAATGTGCGGGTGTTAGCCAAAAAGGCACATTATTAACTGTTGTCCCTGGGCCTCGAGTTACATTTGGCAATTAAGCAAGAGATAAAACACAAAATATATAAAATAGGGAAGGAGAAAACAAATCTAAAGTTTTAGATTGAAAAACAAAGAAGATTATTTAATCAATAAACAGCTGCATCAACAACATAGTTATTTAGATACTCTGCCTTTACAACATCAACTTATCATTTTCATATTCTACAATATGAAGTGAAAGTGAAAGACCAATCGATTCCTGTATATTCTGCCCAAAAATATAAACATCTCTGAGCATGTATATAACTTACCTTAAAAAAAACTGATTCTATTAAAGCGTTGTCTTGCTTTTAACATAAATTGTCATAATAATGGGGTCCTTACCTTCAGTGGAGCTGATGGCTAGAGCGCACAGACAGACAATCGCAAACCCAACTTTCAGATCCATGATGACAGAGCAACTGAGGGGGGAAATCTGTCACTCACTTTAAATACTTGTGCTGAACACACACACACACACACACACACACACACACACACACACACACACACACACACACACACACACACACACACACACACACACACACACACACACACACACACACACACACACACACACACACGCACGCACACACACACACACACACACACACACATGCACCCACCCACCCACCCACTTACAAATAGAGGTTATAGACATATGCTCAAATCTACCACCATCTCACTGTAATGAATGCACCAAAATGCAAAACAGAAAGTAATTAAACAGTGATGATTAAGTTATTAAACTATGGTAGGTTTAAAGTCTTTTTGAAAACCAATGTTACTTTCGTTTTGAAAATGACTCTTTGTTTAAACTACCTGTGTAGCAGAGTTCGTGGTACAGGTATGTTCCACTCAGACAGGCTCTGACAGGTTTAATCACCACACTTTTTATAGGATTTTCTTTGATTGACAGATACTGAATTAAGGCTTAGCTAGTGCCACACCCAAAGTCAAGAAAGCCGGGTTATAGTTTAAACAACTGAGATCAATGGGAATTTAACTGAGATCAAATGTCAACCACAGAGTCGAAAGAAACAAAAGGTATATATTTAACGGTGTATCTGAAGACTTAAGATAAATTAGTATATGTGATGAGTGCAAGGCTTTGTAATAATGTTCTGATGTTGAACAAATAATTATCTTACCTTTGGGCAACATTTTCGATAAATGATCATGGAAACTATCCTTCAAGCAGAAGACATCATTTGAAAAGCCCCTGAGCAAACACAGGCACTGCTTAAGTATCAATGAGCAAGACTCTTTCTCTCTAGATGGGCCTGACCTTTGTGCAAAGAGAAGGGCTCATAAATAAGTTACTAAAGATGGCAAAAAACGTTTGGCTTTGTCACATGTTGTGCATTTACCTGAGCGTGCAAACCAGACAATATAATTATTCGGGGGGGGGGGGGTCAAACTGTTCCCAAGGGGAATTCTTCTGGTAGCAACAATGACTGACAGTTAGCAGATTAACTACTTGTGTGTTTGGGAAAGTTGTCAAAACCAACAAATAAATGCAGTGTTTTTTTTTTGGTTTGCATTTCAGTTTAGAGCATGCAACAATAAATACCTCATCCCATACTAAGCCTTAAATCACAAGACTTAATTTCCCCCCTTTTTTCGGAGCCAGTTTGACACAAATGAGGTTTTGTTTCTGACATGTTCTTTTTCTTCTTCTGGAAATGAAATCTGGAAGATTCGTTTTTTTTGTGGGGAAAAAGCCACTGTGGTCTTTGTTGACTTCATTGGCTGCATCTAATCCGCTTCTGCTCTGTACTAATTACAAATAATTAGGTAATATTAACTAGTATTCAAAATCAAGTCGCACATAACTTTACCATTACACAGCCAATGAGCACGGTTTCATTCTGAGTCTTTTTTAAGTCAACTTAGTCAACTAAGTTTGACGATTCCATGGAATTGTTTGGTTGTAATCATTTATATTTAGCACTGACGCAACATTGGCTGTTATCAAAGCTTTTAACACTGAACAATTAATCAGGCAGATATAAGACACGTTTATAGTTCCCGACACATATGTATTATTTCAGAACAGTTACCGTAAATGTCAGAATGTGGGAGGTCCAACTGAAACTGGCATCACATACATTCTGGCAAAACAACTTTTAATCATCCTGCACAAAGGAATATGAAGCAACACTGTCTAACAACAAAGAGATACGTGTGCTTGAAGAAGATAATGAAATGCAGCTGATTGACACGGTTAATTCATCGTATCAGTGCAACATGTGACGGACAATTCGATAAATAATTGTTACTAGCCGACTTTTAAATCTGCCGTGAAATACACTAAGTCCAGCTTATTTCCTCTTTACCCTCAGATCAATATCAACGTTTTCATTTTACATTTTAGTTTGCAGTAGTTTGGCACACCTACAATTATTGTGTCTTCTGGGGGGGGGAAAGGATGACTGTTATAACTGTCCAGCCTTTTGAACTTACGAACTATAACGCTGGACAGGTTCAAAGAATTGATACTGATTTACGACAGAAAGTATTATGGGTGATTTCTTAGCTTTCTATTTCAGGTAGTTATTCATTCCTTTCAGACACCCACATTCACAGCCACACACACACAGACTATAAACACTATTAGTCATCATCTTTAAAGGTGTAATTATGTTGAGCTTGTGAATAACGACAACAGATAGCTGAAGATGTTTGGCAGTGATATATTCTGTATTGTCTCTCTTATTTTCAATTTACAATAATATTTCTACCACACAATAAGTAACTGCTTAAGTTGTTTTACATGGATGTCTTAAATGTCAGATCTCTAACTTATATACAGGGGTTTTCTGCTGTAATTCGCTTACTATGAGGTGTGTTACATCCTCTTAGATAGAATACAATTTGTTTACAGTATGTGCATCAGTATATACATTTCTAAGGTTGGAACAAACAATACAATATCATGATTCCTCTTCCACAGGATCTGGATGAAAACTGACTGATTACTAAAGTTACAGGTAGTTCTTCTATGGCCCTCTCTACAGATACAGGACAGCAGAAGGGGTTAAGAGAGAACAACGTTTGACTTGGCATTTTATTGGTTCATGGTTTACATCTCAAGGCTTGTAGTGGAACAGTGATGATCTTCATTCTGTTTCCCTTCATGGCCCGTAGTGTCAGTACTCAGGCTGTCCTCTGGCAGCCACATGCAGCAGGCGCAGCAGAAGTTCTGCAGGTGAGCTAAATGAAGAGCCGTGGGCCGGATCTGGGGCCTCGGTGTCCCCCAGGCAGTCAGGGTCCACCGCACAGCTCTCTGAGAGGAAGGAGAGGACGTTTTTCAAGCTGTTTCTATAGGCCAATTCATCCCGACTTATTAACTTGTCTGAACATGAGGAATAATAAATCAGACTGTACCTGAGTCACAGCAGAGTCCTGAAGCAGCGCAGCGTCCTCCCTCAGATCCACAGGGTCTCCCTCCCGCCTGGCAGGGGGTCAGCAGGTAGTTCTCCTCCACACAGTGAGCTGTCTCCGGGGACCCCAGCAGGCAGCCCAGGCCCTCCCCGCAGCAGATGCTGGGGCCGAAGCAGCGGCCCCTGTCTCCGGGGCCACAAGACATGCACTGGAGGAGAATTGGGGAGATTTAAGCATTCATAATAAAGTACATCCAGTCAATTTGTTTGGAAACATTGTAACACTTATTAAGCATTGCACTCTCTTTTGAGTTAATTAAAAACACTTGTAAAGGGCATGCTTAAAAGCTGGAAAACTGTTGCATGATTCTGTTGCACATTAATCTCAAAACAGTATGCTTGTTTTTATTATTAATGTTTGGATATAAACGTGCCTGTATATATCAGAAAATGCAGAACCAAAATAATATAAAAACACTTGAAATGCATCATGATGGGTGTTGTTTCTACTATAAGTTATTATGCACACAGTTATCATTATAACAAAAAATAAATGTGTTCATCTAATAGTTAGCTCCTGAAATTGGACATTTTTGCTATATTTAACAATGTTTTACGTTGTTATTCCTGTCTGATTTTGTCAATTTTATTAAGTAAAATGGCTTGGTTTTTCCTCTAAACATTTAAATCCCAAACCTCAAAATCAATATCAACTGATCTCATCAAATGATTGCAAATTGAACTATTTCATATTTAAAATTATCCTGATGTTATATATTTTACTTCCCCTTACTTAGGGGAAATTGCAAACCAAAAAAGCATCCAAAGCATTAAAAAGAAATCTGATAAAGTCACAGATGACAGGCTAAGTGTCCTCACCTGTCTGTTGCCAGACTCCGCCAGAGCGCGCTTCCCTCCTCGAGGGCAGTTCTGGATGTAGCAGGCGGAGGAGAGGGCGAGCAGTGCCAGGACGCACATGGGGAACAAGGAGTGAGGCATCGCTGCTGGTTAATGGAAGAGCCGCGCACCGGTCTGAGCTCCGTCTAGAGATGTGTGGCTGATACCCCGGTACATGGCTCACTTTATAAGCAGATGGACATGAACTGACAAAGCGATTGACACTCATATCTGACGTCAGTGTCGTGCTGTACACCTCTCCGCATGCACGCGCACCCGAAGGCCACCTGGCTGCGTGCGTGTGCGCAAGAGGTCGCAGCAGATATGGCTCTGAATCAGATTAGTGGCATCTAACAAATCTACAAGAGAGAACAACGCTGACAACACAAGATGCCTTTTCTGTATTCAAGACTGCGCCACACTTATTTAGAACATCTTTCTGAATAATTTCAGCCTACGCGGATGGCACACACTGAAAATGGCAGAACATGAACGTCTAATTAGACTTGTGGACAACTAATTGGATGTATTGCAATAAGCGCAATGATTTGGTACATTTCATGGTGATCATGCACAATTTATCTTAACCACCGTTCATCAGTAAATACATATTTTTCCTCTTGTTACATGGAGGGTATGGTTCTTTCATCATGACCACCTCGAGGTCACACAGATTATCCTGAAGCTGTCATTTCAAACAATTAATGAGCACAACAAGATTAGCATTTCAAATGGACGTAAGTATCTGAAGTTCATTATTCCGTTCAGTTTCTTGTTGCATGCTTTGGATTCTTACTCCCCGATTAGCTGTTGTGATGCCGAATGCTAAGTGGAAAACCTGAGCATCAGATTGAGGGTGTTTACTTTTATTTTATTACATTTCTCACATGGAGAACAACAAGCTCATCAGTTCATTAGACAAGTAAAAGCAGTAGTTAATACCACTCTACATCTCTTTTAGAGTGCCGATACTTGTATCTGATGTGTTGAAGATTATGTTTGTTGTTCACATGCAGAACAACTGATTCAGCCTTTACTCTAACTGAGCGGATACAGGATCATGACCTTGGTTAAGCTTAATGTTGTCAGGGTAACCAACACATACATATTGCCACTTGTGGATGCAAAGCCCAATAAATGCTGTTTTTCCTGACTCTGTCCATTTAACCCTTTTGTGAATGCAAGACAAACTCATAAGAGGTAATTAGGTTGAAGTGTTAAGAGGAAGGAAAATGAATACGTGGGCAAGGACACTGGAGTACATGTAGCTTCTCATAACATTGCACCTTAAAGGAACAACTGTGATAAAACTAGAACCATAATCTTATTGGAGATATATGGAGACATTTTAAGTATAATGAAGATATATATTTGAACAGAACCAACACCAAGAAGTCATTTACATTTTCTGCCTTTATTTCTGTTAAGACAAGAACAATATACCAGAGTTAAGGGAATGTAAAATGGTGAATAGAGTGAAGGAAAGAGGGGAAAGATGAGCATGACATGTGTGATTCTTCATAATGGCCAAACGGCCTTGGGTAGATATGAATTCACGTTCATTCTTCTGGCCTCTTGCTCCAAATACTTGTGTCCCAGAACCTTTTCTTTTTGCATTCTCAACACGTCCAGGTTTTGTACAAGGTCTGCAGAACCAAGGCTGCAACGACGGGGGGGCGGATGAGAGAGGAAAACAAGTTTCTTTAAGCATTCTTTTGCTGCAGATTTTTGTAAAGGTCATTGCTTTCAGTGATGTTCTTTCTAAGCTGTGGACATAAATACAAAGTTGAATTTGTGACGTGGCAGGTTCAAGAAATGTCAAAATAATATTATAAACAGATTTGAAAAACTCAGGCGTGAATCAAAATCATAATGTAGAAATATGACATATGTATACAAAAAATGAGAGTAGTATCAAAATTACATTTACACACATCTGAGAAAATATGCTGTATATCAAAGAGGGGGATGAAGGTGGCGTCAAAAAAGTGAAATATCCAGGATCTGTAGCTCTCAGCTGTGAATGCTGTTGTTTCCACCTTGCGTTTAACATGTCCGAAACATTAAAGACTTAATCTCAGGTATAATGCTGGTTTCACCTTCAGAACATCCTCTTCATTGTGTTGATTTGCCTTTACACATCATCTGTTAGTGATGAACGCGTATGACCTCACTGCGCGGGGTAGTGCTTTGGCAGGCTGAACACAAGATGTGATTGGCAGTTGATATGGTGACAGAGCTTGGTGGTTGTGGTTCCCTCCGCAGGCAGGAGTGGCAGAGCAAGTGGCCGCAGGTAAGACGGTAGATGGAGGATGTAGATTTGGAGTAGCCAGAGACCGAACAGGAACACGCAGAGCACGTCTTCTCACCTGGCAAGCAAAGGAAAACAAGCAACCATTCAATGGATTTATATTGTTTAACATCAGAGATCAGGAACATTTAAAAACAACAACATTTCAAGAATGATTTTGTAACGTGTTGTTACGTGTTGGGTTGCCATCCTTTCTTTTTTAAAACTAGTGTCATGTACACCAGAATGTCTTTCATCACTAACGTTTTTTGCACTTGTGTTTGTGAAAATGAAAAGAAAATTCAGTTCAGAAAAAATAAAAATGTGTCTTGGCACCAAATGTATTTTCCAGTGTAGAATTTGTTAGAGTCAAAAATAATTTGCGACATATAGGGATATTTTTGATGCCAGACAAACCCTCTACTTGATTTTGTCCGCTTTAAAAAAGGCAGCATCAATGAGCTATGAGAGAGACTTTCTGCTGGCCATGCGAGTGTGATGAGACCAAAAACAGCTCTGCATTAACAGGATGCAACGGTGGGCATGTTGCTTCAGATATAAATTAGATAAGAAATACAATCAAGGATTGAAATGGAGATTTGTCAGAATGTGTGTATAAATGCTTTTGTAAAACTGAGAAAATCAATAAAGATATTTACAAAAAAAAAAAATACAATCAAGGAAGTCCAGTTTGTAGAACAACGAGTCTAAGGTTAATGAAAAACACTGCACCGTATTGTTGTTATGGCAAAAGGTGAGCTTATTTTTGTGAAGGAACCCTGTTGTCAACGCACTTTACAGTGGGTACAATCTGTTGACACTAAACATATTTTAGTTTGAGTGTTTCAAAATACACTTCTCTTAATCCTACCTTGTGGGATGCTCGAGGGGCCGGCAGCCTGACACTGATGTGATGTGTTCACTGGTTCAGAATAAGGTGTAACCCGTTTCTGCTGAGTCAGGTTTGAGGTGAAGGAGGGTCTGCCCTGCAGGGCGGAGAAGAGGGCCTCATCCAGGCTGGCTGACAAACGCTGCTCATGAGAGCTGGAAACTGATGAAGACGGAGTAAACACCAACAAGTCAGCAGGAGAAACACAGTAGTGAAATATGTTGGCTTTTTTTGTTGTTGTATAAAACAAAAACACATTTTACCAGAAGCGACATCATGTCTTGGTTTTTTTGTCTGCTGTAGTAGTTGCCTGTCGGCTGGCAAACCTTCTGTGGATTCTTCGGAAACTCCACCTAGATTTCGTTTCCTACTTCTTTCCGATTTCCTCTCCGTGTTAAGAGGCTGGGTGTCAAATTTGTGATTCCCATTATCTGACGAATGACTTAATCCAGTGTCTTCTACTTGAGTAGTCCTGTTTGTGTTGCTGGTGCAAGCATTATCGTGAAAAGCAGTGTTGTTTGTCAAGCTGTCACTGAGACTTTGAGAGTCCTGGGACTGTCCTTCTACCTTGGAGTCTAAAAGTCTCGAGGCCTGTGGATGCTCTCCCTCCCCTTGTCTCCCCAACATCCCCTCCCTCCTTATCATACTGTTTTGCAGGAGGAAGTGGTCAATGCGGCTTTTCAGTTGGGGGTTAGGAAGAGGCTGGGAGGTGGAAGTAAACGGGACGCCAGTGAAGGGGTCGTTTGGGGGTCGACCCCAGGTGGCTTCCCTCTTCTGGTGCTCCTCCAGCGTGCTGTGGTCCACGGACACGCCACTGGGCAGCAGCATGGGCAGCATCATGACCTCCTGGGTTATCCGGTCATGGAACTCTTCTGGGATGGAAAGATGGCTGGAGACAAAAAGCGGACACAAAAAGCGGACATAAAATCATTATCCTTTATTATGATTATGAGCTCTATTTCATCTACAACAAGAAGCAAATGAAAAATAAATTAATGTTTTCACATACCTTGGAGGTGTATCTGCTTGCAGTAGTGGTTTCATCTGGCTGGCAGAAGGGGTAAAGAACGAAGGTCTTGGCAGCTGTCTTTGGCTGTCCTCATGGACTTTTTTAATTCTCGCCACTTCTTCTGCAGGACAGCAGCGAGCAGGTTGCCCCCACACAGCCAAAGTCTTGAGCCCCAGAGCAGATGCTGAACCGCCAAACGGCAAAGTCACGCGGAGTTGTGTCACAGCGCCCAATGAGAGCAGACCCCGACTCCACAGATCCTCTTGGTGACTGTTCGCAGGTTGTGGGGGGAGTGAGGAGAGGAACGGGGGCCGGGGCCTGAAATTTGAGCGTGTAAAACAGACTCGGGTTTCCTCCCTGAGTTCGCAGCGGCCTATCAGCTTAAACTCTAGTTCAGGATTACTGGATTCAGTGTTTGACTTGAATGCATAGCTTCTTTGTTGAGGCTCATCCGGAGCCTCTCCACACCACTGCTGGGCCTGATGTCTCCACTGGTGTCCATTACTCTGACGAGATGTACTGCCATGCCCCTGCTGTTTATCTCTGCACTGTTTCTGGTCCTTTACCGGCATATGTTTCTGCTGAACCCGTTTGTTGCCTTGGTCCAAATTCTGTGTGGGTGTGGAATCAGAGCTGGTGCTGATCTCCAGTCTCTTGCAGGCTTGTCCTTTGTCCATACCCCAGGGCCAAAGCTCCACATCCACCCTGTACAGCTCCACTTTGAAACCAAACTTCAGCGTCACCTGAGAGGAACAAAATAAATATGGAAATCAATATTAGAGATTCATTTATTACAAGTGATGCCACTTTTGCAAATATTAAAATGCTAAAAGATAGTGTACGGATGCTGTTTTATTAAATAAACTACAGCATTCTGCCATAAGAGTGCTCATGCTTTATGCTTGTAACTTGAATATAAGTTGATATTTTTAAGACTGAAGGCCATTAGTTGGCAGTAAAACCTTAGACAGTAGCCACTTCTGAGATAGACAATGATTATTTATCATTGTCTCTAACTCTCAGAAAGAAATTAAACCTCTACTCAAGTAAGACAATCGTACCTGTACAGGTGGTCGTAGGAAGTACTCCAGCTTGAAGCCCTGCCTCCGGAGAGCAGGGTCGGCTGACACAAGGTTTGTGACATCATAGCCATCTGCACAGAGCTGCATAAACTTGTTTTACTATAAACTGTTCATTTTAGGCATACTTTTTTTTTTACAATTCTGGAAGTTTCAGCGGCCTTCCACATTAGAATCGAGCACAGAAGACATTCAATATAAAACATCACATGGAAGGAGATGTGACAATATAAAAGATGATGGTGGGTAAAAGAACAACTTCCCTGCCGAGTGTGGAAGAAGATGCCGTCATGATCAGATTACAAAATACAAATAAGAAGAACATAACAAGGTCAGCTGTGATTCACTCTCCCACACATCACTTTGTCCCTCTGCTTCTATTTTCACATCTCTGTCCTCCACCTTTATCCTTTGCAGAGTCGTGTCTATCTATGTTGTTAATTCTTGACTATTGAGACCTATTTTCTTTTTTTAAGAAAATAGGCCAAAGCAAAATCTCACTATAATAAAACACTAGACAAGTGTAGAAATCAGTTTTTATTTTATTCTGTACTAGGTAATTGTTGTTAAGACTACTTGAATGTCAACTGGAAGGAGCAGCACATTTCTACCAGAAAATAGAAACAAAACAGGGAGGTATCGTATATTGGGGCAGTACCAATTGTTTTCTTTTTTTTAGATGTGAAGCTTAAATTATGGTTTTGGAATAAGGCTTCCAGTGTCTGACGTCATTTTATGATTTCATCACTCTCAAAAAAATCCTTAAACTAATCCACAATTTGAATAAAGCCATTCATAGGATTAAAAGAGTTAGACTTTTTGAATTGTGTTGAATGCAACTCGTCAGTGTGTCTCTCTCTCTCTTTATGTGCAGCAAGCACAAGAAGGGACTGTTTTTGAAGGTAGTCAAACATGTTGTTTTTGAAAGGGTAAATGCCAACAAATATACATTGAAGCAAAACATTGTGTAAAAAACATACAGTAAATCTACCTTATTGCGTTTTTCTTTTTACTTCACAAGACTCTGGAGTCATTGGAAATGTTCAGATCACAAGAGTCTGTAATGTGATGCCAATAGTAGCCTTGTTTTTATCTGCAACTTTGCAAAAATACCAATTTGGAATGTTGAATTAAAATTCTGATGTCAAAGTTATGATGAGGCTTCAAAGCTTTGGGTTTTTCTGAAAGGCCCTATATTTAATGCAATTAATAAAACTGAAAGAAGTTAAGGTTACATGATGTACATAAAATGGTTGTACCTTGTTGCAATGAACTGTCGCATAAAAGTGTGGCAGACAGAGATTCACAACCATATTGTCCAACCTGTGAAGACACAAACTGATTAAGAGGCATACATGTTCCCTTGGGTAACAAAGAGTAATGTATAGGTCAAGGCAAAATGAATTCATATAAGAGCTTTCTTAACACTGATTCACATTGGTTCACAACTCTGCCCTGGGTTATTTGAAGATAATCACTTTGTTTGTGTTTACACCTATTAGCTCACAAGACCTTTGACCTCATCAAAAAACGACCTTCAAGAAATGACATCTCTCATAAACTATTTTTAACACTGAGTTTAACAAGGTAAGCACACACAGTACGAGTGACAAAAGGAGATAGTTACTTAAATTAATGTTTGCCATCTGACCACTAAGTAACACTAGGAATATTTTAAATCTATAATTGTCTACACACTAAATGATTAATAATATAAATAGTAAACATTTAACAAAAGTTAGACCTAAACATAAACACGATTTGGCCACTACATCTTTCCTATTACTCTCTAAGAATGACAGTCAAAATGTCAATATTTGCAAAGCTGAGAATGTAATGTTATTCCTAACGATATGATATGCAATTCAATATCATACAAGACCACCTAAGTGGATAGCCTGTATTACATCAAGCCAACTTCACAAATTAAAATAGTCCTCTGAAGGATAATAGTTCATCAAGCTAACCTTACCACAACACTACACCAAATAAACTGATACCAACGAGACAGATGTAGGTTGTAATTCATTTTTCAGATATATTATCTGCACTGATGTAAGAGGATCTGGGCCTCAAACGAAAAACCTGTAAAAACATTTACTAACGTGAGGCATCGAGCTAATGTTAGCTTTCACGGTATGTTCACATACGCTAACACCACACTTATGGTTAGCTAGCAATATAATGTTCACCAACATTGTCAATACTGAGCCAATCAGACAATGATAACACAAACTTAGTAAAATAAAGCATACCGAGCTTACGTCGCCTTATTGTTGCTGTTTTGGGTCTTTATTTGGCTCCTTTGGCCAACTTTAAAAGGTAGCTAACATCCAAACATTAGCTAGCTTAGCCAACAGTCCGACACATCTAGGGAAGCCGATGAGGGACATGCCTTTAATTTGTAATTGCAAAATGTCTCGATGGTTGCTACAGGTAGGATAATAAGCTTGATAAATGTTTGTCCGCGAATTATTTTATTATTTTATTTCTCACTCCAGCACAACCTTTATTGTGCAATAATGTAAACGTCATGACCTTTTGTCAATATTGTGTCTGTCTTTTCAGAGTAGTCTCTCCTCCTCCACATGTCAACAAGGTCGATCACCTTTACAAGATGCTAAATGGCAGCTTGCAGTATTTCAACTTTCAAGGACAACTAGTATGCATTTTCCTTTTGATAGTTCCAGTGTCTCCATCCTACGTTCAGCCCATAGACTGTATGTATGAATGAATGAAAACTTTATTACAGACTCAGGGTCCAGATAAAAGACAAGACATTACATAGATAAAAGACAAGGCATTACATATAATAAATTACATACACAGCATAAAAATAATTCATAGTTTAAGAATAATTTAAATCAGTGTTCTACAAAGAGACAACTATACCAATGTCTCCACAGCTGCGATTGGTAGCGTGTAGTACTATACTTTATGTTCGATAAGGCCAAGAGGATTTCATTATCAGAGTCATTAAGCCGGCAAAATTACATTTATACATAAGATTTCTTAAAACAGCTTGTAGAGTATTGACTCCTGCAGCCACAAACATTTCACTTGCACTAGACCATCGAGGTCTCTTCAGCAATATTCTCATGGCATCAGTATAAGCTACTTGAAGTTTCCGTAAACTTGCTTTTCTGTAGTTTGACCACAGATGTGCCGTATTGAGCGGTGTGCAATATGCTCTGAACAGAGACCTCTTCACTCCATCTTCACTCCATCTGTACATGCACCAAACTTACGTAGGAGAATGTTTGCTTGTGCATACATCATGCGGCATTGCCTATAAATATCTTCATCATCTGTCATTTGTTCTCTAATAAAGTGTCCAAGATATTTTAACTTATTACAGACACTAAGATTAATATCAGACAATTTAAAATCAGGAAATGTGAGACATTTATCCTCTTTGGTTCTAAAGATCATGACAGCACTCTTACTGGCGTTGTATTTGATGTCATGTTCCACACCATACACAGAACAAACAGCAAGAAGCTGCTGAAGACCAGTATGTTCAGCCTAGAAGACATTAAGACCAAAACTGTTCACCGAACTTTTTGGTTTGTGATTCCAAAAAACAATGCACATTTCACTTGCAATCTCTCCTCACTCAAGTTATGCACAGTAGTTTTGAGGTACACTGTTTGAGCACTTTGATTTTATGCTACTTTTGTATCTCACAGTATATCAGAATGGTGTAAGCATATTTTGACTCAGATACATTTATGTGACGGCTTCGCTTCTTTCTTTCTAAACAAACTTGTAAAATAAGATGCATTGCTACAGATGAAACCACCAACAGTACATATATACCTACATTTGTATACATTAAACATTCTGCTGAGAAGTTTATGCATCATTGCTAATAATTAAATACCTTCATGAACCAATTAATTCTGCTTGATTTACTTTTGATACTTATTTTGACGATAATACTTTTCTATGCAGGAATTGTACTTGCAATGGAGTATTTTACAGTGTGATATTTCTATAGTTTACAGTAACAGTGGTTTTGTTTCAATAATTTTGTATGTTGGGGTATTATTATTCTGAATTATTGTTAAGCATGTCCTGACCCATTACAAGTATTCATTATGAGCCCTTAGACACAACAGGGGAACCACTGCGAAATAAATTGTGTGCCTGTATTTCCATTTTGGAGATAATTTAATCCTAAATTCGAGTTGAACCACTGGACAAATTATTTGCTCAATGACAAAAAAGTGCTGAATTATTCACATTTCTTTATTAGTTCTGCTGAATAACAAATAGGTGGTTTCAATCAAGCCAGAACAGTACTAGTAACATAAATGCAAACAATACAATTGTGTAATGTATAAAATTGGTAGCATTTTGTTCTCTAAACAATGCAATACTGCAACTACATTTATCACCTACATCAAAAAGAACATCATTTTTGGACAGGGTTGCTATGATTGCACCATTATGGTAGGCCAATAGGCTATCTACACAGTTAAAAAAACACATAAAGGAAAGCTTAAATGGCACATATTTTCTCTGTCAGTTCACCATAATATAATAACAGTAATAAAGATGATAATACTATGTAATACTTTAGAGATAAGTTAATATTCTTGAGCAACATCTTTGTATGCTGGCATAAACAACACATATAAAAGCCATGATATTCACATCTGAGTCTACTGTACATCATAACTCGTGTGTAGGACACTACATAGTGCAGTTGGCCTGAACGCTCCCTTTAAAGAGGCTGACTTTCCCTTTTCAGGTTTTTTTTTAAACGTTGTTCTCCCCTGCTTTGTCTAAAAGAAATATACAGTAGAGACAGTTTTCCATGATATACATACTCCTTCAGCCTCAGTGCCCTTACATCTTAAAGTACTTAAAGCCCCCACCCCAAAAAAAGAAAAATCCATTTACCATCAACATATCTTCACTTACTATATTGCCACTAGTCCCTCTATCCTCAATCTCATAAGCTGAAGCTTTTTATAAGTATACACACATGCACACACCGGCTCTCCCACGCACACACTCGCACTCTCACCACATACACACATTTACAATCTATAACTATTATAAGTATTTATTTTTAGTGTATCATACATTCTATAAATTGTATTTTTGACTTTGGGGATACCGACTGATTTCTTGGCTGTAAATGCACAAAGTGAACAACACAATTATCATAATAACCAAATTCAAATTGTGTGCTTTGATTCACATTCTCCTTGCAGTTCAATAAAAGACGGTTGAGTTGGTATCGCTGTGAAAGCTCTCCTATGACCTCTAGTGTTTGTTTTTAGTCAAGACAGGCGAGCTGCATTGAAGGCGAATCAGGTTCTCCCACTTTTTAAAACATGTTCTATATTCAGTTGGGGTTGATTATCTGCTAAACATATCTATTTAATTCAATTTGTAGAAAATATAAACTCTGTTGGTATTAATTATGTGTTTATATGGGTCATGCATTGTGGACCCTGTGCATGAAAGGACTTGAAAACTCAATACAAAATCAGGGTGTGACCTTTGATGTTGATATCTGCTGGGATTTTAAATGTGTAACAATGTTGTGTGACTGGTTTTCTGATATTATAATTAAAGCACTGAAAATGATAAACACACTCCTATTTTTCTATTCCCAGCATTAGTTTTTCTTGTATACATGCTGGAAAAAATGGAGTAAGGCGCTCTCTGGCCAAAAATGCAAGTTAACATCACACACTCTGACCTCTATTTCTACTTATACATGACCAGTGACACAGACTTACAATGAATAAATACCGCATAATATTCTGATCGTTAATTTCTGACAATATCCCTGATTGTCTTGGTCCTTTTCTAGCATGGGCGTTAAATGACCCCCTGTATTAGTGCTGTCATCTAAAAATGGTCATTTAACATTTTGCTTTTCTGCCATCCATCAGTGTGGCACATTCCTCACATTGCACACTGGCTAAATGAGATGTAGTAATGTGCAACAACAGAGAGAAAGGCTGCTTAGGAATTTGAAAAATCATTGATTAAATGAAGTTCAACTTCCCGTGCGGAGGATCTGTTACTGATAGTGGGCATTCGGCATTTGTTATTGTTTTCAGTGTCTTAAGTTGCTTTGAAAAGTTTGTCAGACTGTACTGATTTATTCTATTGTAGACTGAAATGTTTTTCAACTGTATGCTGAAGTGGTTTTCTGTGAGAGGCCTCGTCACTGTGAGTGTCTTGGACTGGAAAATTGGTCATGTCTCTATATCTCAGTGGACTCTATCCTCTCCAGGCGTGAAGGTCCTGCCCAGGGATTGGCAAGCTGGTGGAGAGAAGGAGGGCCCTTCTGATCTTCACAAGGCGGGGAGATGGTGAGGGCAATGGGGCCAGAGATAGAGAGTGAGGGCTGAGGGGATAGAGGTGACATGGCTGGTGGTGGAGGGGGAGAATTGGAAGAGGTGGGGGAGCTGGTGGTGATGGTGGTAATAGTGGTGGTGGTGGACGTTGAGGAGGGTTTAGCTCCCAACGAGATCATACGTTTTTCCAAAGCTTGATTCTTCTGCAGCGTTTCCACGTAGCTGAGCTGAAGCTGTGCCTGGTATTTCAAAACCCGTTCCTTCTCGTCCTGCCAGGTGTGTCGCTCCTGGTCGAAGTTGAGTGCCTGGCGTTCCCGTTGCTGCCGCTCCAGGCGCAATGCGGCCTGCAGCTGCTCAAGTTGCCTGCGAAGCTCCCCTGACTCGTCCCAGTGACCCTCCGGGCCTCGCTGCGGCAGGTGGCCATCCTGACGTAGCTGCACTTCCTGGCAGAGTTGGGCCTCATGACGCATTTGGGCCTCGTGGCAGAGCTGGGCCTCTTGGCGTAATTGGGCTTCATGGCGGAGGTGAGACTCCTGACGAAGCTGGGCCTCCTGACGGAGTTGGGCCTCTGGTCGAATTTGGACATCCTGACGCATTCGAAGGTCCTGCTGCATGTGGGTATCTTGCCTCTGCTGCACATCACGCCATTGAGCTTCTTCCCGTTGCTGCCTCTCCTGTCTCTGAGCTTCCTGCCTCTGGGCCTTGGCTTCATCGCTCTGAAGACTCAGCAGGTTGTCAGACGTGGAGGTGAGAGAGTTGGTTGAGGACTCAGTGGGGTTACGTGGGCAGTGGACAATCCCCCAGGGGGGCAAAAGTCCTGCAGCAGCTAAGTTAGGGCTCATAACCACTTCTGCTCCTCTGCTCACTTCATTTAGAGCCCGCTTTAAACTGAGCACCTCTGCCTCAAACACACCCAGCTTCTCTCTTAGATGGGACACCTATAAAAAGGAAAATGTATATCACAATAAATATTTTCACAGTCACAGGCAGGAGGATTCCTACATAGAAAATAAGCTTAATAAGTGTTCATAGTTATATAGATAGACATAAGATGTGAAAGCATTCATTCACACAGCCATTCGAACAAATACTCATCCAGCTGCATTTGTTTTTCATACTGTATATGTAGAAATGCAATCAAGCACATGTATGCACTTAAACTGTACATAAACGTAGGTCCACAACGCTTCACTAATGTTTCCAAGTGTATTAATGGCCCAAAAATGGAAGCTTTCTTTTGATGGTTTATGATTGAGTGATATTGTACGTTTTACCAGACAAGAGCTATTGATATATGCAGACATTCTGTTAAAAGAGATAAATATTGCTCTTAAACTTACTGCCTCTTAAGTGATGGAATACAAATAATATATACATGTGATATGTGTCAGCTGCTTATGGGCTTGTACAAAACAAGGACAAAAATGCTGTAGCTGTAGTAAACGATGTTGCCTAATCCCCAATTTGTTCTAGTCTATTTTTTGTTTTGTTTTTCGAATCCTTCTGAAGGATTTCTTGGTTTTAGATGCTCAACAATCTAGATTAGTGTAAAACATGTCAATCCTTAAATCTGCCTTGCTGTATACTATTTGATCAACATTGCATTACTCTCTAAAGCCTTTGATAAAGTTGATGGTGCTGAACTACACAAGATTTACATCATTGTCCCTAGAATCATTTCATTTCATTTCAAACCTTTATTTAACCAGATTGGTCCCATTGAGATCATAGATCTCTTTTTCAAGGGAGACCTGCAGCATATAGGTTCCACATGAAACATAAAACAATAAAGGACATTATACATTATATTTACAGGATACATAGTTATAGACATTTACAAGTGCCCATTGTATCGGCAAGCATTTCATTTACCCTAGCTTTAAAAACATGCAGAGGAATGAGATTGCTCAGTTTCAATTCTTGCTGAAGATTGTTCCAAGCAAGTGGAGCTGCGCACATAAAAGCTGTCTTACCTGAGACAGTCCTTGCTCTTGGCACATCTAACAAGACCACATCATGTGACCTCAGACAATAGCTGCTTGCAACTCTCTGTGTTATCAGCGAGCAGATATAATACGGGAGTTTACCCAACAAAGCTTTATAGATAAAAGTGTACCAGTGACTGAGCCTCCGTACAGAGAGTGATGGTAAACCTGCCTTGGTATACAGTGTACAGTGATGAGTAAGCGCTTTACAATTTGTGACAAATCTCAGAGCACTGTGATACGCAGCATCCAATTTGCTCAGGTAATTGGCAGGTGCATTCATATACAACAAATCCCCATAGTCCAGCACAGGTAAAAAGGTCACAGTGACTAGCCTTTTCCTGGCCTCAAGCGAGAAACAGGACTTGTTTCTGAAAAAGAACCCTAGCCTAACCCTCAGTTTTTTTAGCAGGTTATTGACATGAAGTTTAAAAGAGAGACAATCATCAAGCCAGATACCAAGGTATTTGTAACAGGCAACAACTTCAAGTTTTGTTCCTTGCGTAGTTACAATATCTAAAACAGGCTCTGGAGTCTTTTTAGCTTTTGAAAAGAGCATTACCTTGGTTTTATCCACATTTAAAAGAAGCTTTAGTTCAGAGAGCTGAGTCTGAATAGTGTTAAAAACAGCCTGTAATTTAACAACAGCCTCTTTAATGGAGGGACCTGCACAATACATTACAGTATCATCCGCATAAAAATGTAAAGTAGCTTCATCCACATTATCACCTACACTGTTAATATATATGGAGAATAAAAGTGGTCCTAAAACAGAACCTTGTGGTACACCATTAGAAATGTTTAACCACTCAGAAGACAGCCCATCAAAGTGAACACATTGGGACCTTTCAGAGAGGTAGTTCACAAACCACCCCACTGCATGGCTGGATATGCCTATACTGAGTAGCCTCTGCTTTAAGATGCGATGATCAACGGTGTCAAACGCTTTGGAAAGGTCAATAAACAGAGCTGCACAACTCTGCTTATTATCTAAAATAGTAGTAATGTCATTTACCACTTTCATTGTCGCAGTGATGGTGCTGTGTTTCTTTCTGAAGCCTGACTGATGTTTAGACAGGATGTCATTGTTACATAAAAACTCCTTTACCTGTTCACTCACTAAGCGTTCGAGCACCTTAGCCAGAACTGACAACTTAGAGATTGGCCTATAGTTATTTAAAATAGTTGCCTCCCCTCCTTTCAGTAAAGGCAAGACATAAGCAGACTTCCATACTTTTGGAATTGTGTTCGTGCTGAGGGAGAGGTTAAAAAGAGAAGTAAGAGGTGGAGCAATAAAATCTGCAGCTATCTTTAAAAAGAAAGGTTCTACGTTGTCCGGGCCAGCCGGTTTCCTAGGATCTAACTTGGATAATGCTTCATGAACAATACCAACAGTTAAAGGAGTAAAACTGAAAGGGTTTTCCAGACCACATTGTTCAGAGTCAAGGATTGGAGCGTTCACAGGAGCCACACAGCCAAACAGAGAGCCACAAGACACAAAATGCTCATTAAAGCAATTTAGCATAGTAGCCCTGTCTGATATAATGCCAGATGCTGTGGTAAGGCACGGAGGTAGCTCATTTGGGATATCACCAGTGGAAATCGATTTTATGGCTTTCCAAAATTTCCTAGGATTATTCAGGTTTTCTGTGGTAACCGACAAATAGTACTTTGATTTAGCACTTTTTATTTGGGATGTGAAGCTATTTCTTAGCTGCCTAAAACGTAGCCATTCTACCTCTGAGCCTGATTTCCTAGCCTTAGCCCAAGCATTATTTCTCTCATGAAGGAGACTGGACAGCTTAGCAGAAAACCAGGGATTGTTTCGTCCCTTCACTCTAAATTTACGCAGAGGTGCATGTCTATCTATAATTTTCATAAAACCAAGATAAAAATAAGACCATGCAGTTTCTACATCAGCACACAAATTGATTCTACCCCAATCAAAATCAAACAGATCATGTAAAAAACCCTGCTCCACAAAGTGTTTTTTGTCTCTCTTTGTGATGATACATGGTTTAACCTTTTGGACCTTAGTGTCCCTAATTGTGGCTACAACACAGTGGTCACTCACATCATTAGCAAATACTCCCACAGATGAGTATTTATGTGGAACATTTGTTAAAATTAGATCAATTAAGGAGGATTTATTTGGGGACTTAATATTTGGGCGAGTAGGACTGTCTATAATCTGGGTAAAATTCAATGAGGTACACAGGTTTTTAAAATCCTCTGACACAGAAGTTAACCAGTCCCAATTAAAATCACCAAGCAGCACTATTTCCTTGTAGGAAAGTTGCGATAACAGTTTTGCCAATGACGATAAAGAGTCCTTGACAGCCGAAGGGGCCCTGTAGCAGCCCACCACCATGAGCTGTTGACCCTTTGTTACCTCAATATTCACAGCTAAAAATTCTAGCTGTTTACCAACAGATTTGGAAACCATATTAGTTACACAAAACTTATTTTTCACATAAATGGCAACGCCACCACCTTTTTTAGGGCGGTCAGTACGATATACACTGTAACCATTTATGTAAATTTCAGAGGCCAAAATGGATTTATCTAGCCACGTTTCTGATAAGACAATGACATCAGCATCAGTAGAACTCGCCCATATACGGACAAAATCTAATTTAGGTAACAGACTACGCACATTTAAATGAATTAAACCTAGCCCAGATCTAGATATAAAATCAGCAGGAGTAGCTATTTGACTAATACTGCTCGGTGGACCTGGATTTGGCTGTACATTTCCTGATAGTAACAACAATAAAAATACCAAGCACCTTTTCCTCTTAATCAACACACATACATTGTCAGCTGTTCTAGAGTCACCAGCAAACTTCGCGAAAGTGAGATTAGAGTTTAAAAAACAATTCTGAAGGACCATCGTGGCAGGCATGTGAGAAAGACAAACATTTTCCGAAATGAATGTCCGCGACAGTGCAACCAGCAATTGTTTGTGCAACACCTCCGAAACTGTACAAGGGATGTCCACAGCGGGCGGCAGAACATACCCGAATCCAGTAGATTGGGAATAATGTGAGCCTTTCAGCCAACAGAACCAAAGTCCTTTGACTAAATATTCATGTTGAAAAATCTACCTTATGAGATATTTTAACCAAACTGGAGTCGATATTAGCTTTCTTCAAAGAAGCAGGACTCGTTTTATGTGTCTATGTGCATACAATTGGGAAAATATCCTACGATCTGGAATTTGTGTTTTCAGCAGCTTGGCTAGTACTCTTTTTTTTGTTCACTTGTAAACTCATACACACAAATAAAGAAATAGGATTTTAACAAAGACACAAACTCGAGATTTCATTCTCAGGTTCAGGGATTTTGCCAAATAAAAAAATATATATATTTGAAAATATTTTCTATTAGTCAGACCTTTAGCTTCATATGGTGCGACTTGATTATTTAGGTCTGATCATTGCTCTACTAGGAAATCTGTTTGGTTGCATTGCCAATTCAGAAAACTGATAAATAAACTGACTATCATTTACATTTTTTAAATAATGTTCAAATTATTCACCTTTGTGTTTTTCTGTTGTTTGTTTTCCTCTGTGTTAAAGCCTGCTGAGCATAAGTCAAGGTGCAATTGAAACCTCACCTCTGAGAGAGTCCTCCTCAGCTCCCCCTCACACTTCTCCAGCTCCAGGCTCTTGGTGCTGTAGGAGTCCTTCAGGCCCAGCATGGTCTCCTCCCGCTCCCTCAGCTGGGCATTGAGCTCCTTCAGCTGGCCCCTTAGGGCCACCATCTCTCCAGCTCGCTGCGTCACTTCAGCCTGACTCTCCCTCAGCTGCTGCTTCAGCAGAGAGATCTCTCCGGCCTTCTGACACACCTGCCACGTATAAAGAAGAAGGGAATGGTATTTTGTTGTTGTTGTATTAAGTGGGGATGCAAATACCCATCAATCTGAGTAGATATAATCGACTCAATGATCAATAATCCAGGATATTGACACATCGTCAAAACAACAATACATATCATTGTCTTCAGATACCCTTATTTGGAATTTCTTGGTTAAAAAAACGTGTTAAAAAATTGTCTGAAAGAGCCAAGCAATTAAATTGTCATATCATATTTCAGTGACTTTTTGGGAGTTGATTTAAATGTAGCTGATTGTGTTAAATGGGCATCTTCTCATATCTATCTAAGACCCATGAACTGAATTACATTTAAATTGTATTTTAGCAAAGTTTGTGATATCAGCAGTTATCCCATCCTTGTCCAGATAATCAATATGTATTGTGATGAAACATCAAACCCCCAATATTCAGAAGTATTAGTTTTTATGGTCAATATGCTCCCTGTTCCTTTGCATATAAGTGGCTTGCTGTACAGAGGCAGCGTCACACACACGGTTGTACTCAGTCCTCTACTGTTCAGTCTACCATGATGTAACCCTGATAACATTTTACTGAACTAGTCAAGCGCACCGAGTCATATACTCATATCTCACCTCCCACTTGGTCTCCTCCAGACGAGGCAAGATGTCAGCCTGCTCCTTCCTGTAATCCAGACACTTTCTCTCCAGCTCCTCCCTCTGGGCCAACAGAGCCGCCATCTCCTCCTGGAGCCTCCTCTTGTCCTGGGATAGACGGCCTATCTGGGCCTGCAGGGCAGTCTGGGAGCGCTGAGCACGACGGGTAACCTGCAGAAGCAATGTAGGTATAAAGTGTTATAAAGTTTTAAGTATAAAGTATACAAAAATTATGTTTTGTTGGTATCCATCTATATGTGGAACAGATTGAGCAATAACATATGCTGGTACTTAAAGCCATGACCCAGTAAGTGTTGTATCAGGGACATATTTGGTCTGAATGCCATTTGGAACCAGTCAAGTTTTTTGGGCTGCTTGGGTCAAAATGCATGGACGTCAAAAAGCCATTCAGATTTTCTCCCCATCATATGCAGGATCAATAAATCACCTGCCACCTTTGCAATTTTTCTTGCAAGCCAATCAGAGCATTGTCATTAGAGACAAGGACTAAAACAGAGCGTTTCAGACAGAGGGTGAATATTAAGCCAGATAGTTATATTCAGTGACAGCCTTCCCTATGTAGTGAAGACATATAAAACAAAAAGATAAAATGTCATCTGTTGAAATTGTACCATTGTTTCAGATTTTGACCACATGCTTCACAAGAATTCACACTTGTTGCATTTGACTCAAAATGTGAGTTGAGATTAAGTGCAGCGACATCCTGTGAATCAAATGTAGTGAGTCCACCTGCTGCAGGCGCGAGGCGTAGTTCTGTCTCAGCTCGTCCATCTGCCGCTCCCAGACACGCTGCTTCTCCTCAAACACCTGAATAATCGCTGCCTCACTTTGGTCCAGGTTTCTACGCATGTGCTGCACCTGGTAGAGAAGAAGAGAAATCAAACAGCCAGTTAGTAAAGACATAGGACATTTAAGTTGGATAACAAAAGTTGGAATATCAATGAAATTATTCAAGTTTAGAACTGATCTTATAAATAATGCCAACCATTCTTGTTTTTAAGTAAGTACAATTTATTTAGTATAAAACTTATCCTAAACAAGAAAAAAAAATTATATATCATAAAGCCCACTGAGTGCTAAAAACAACTGCATGATAGACTTCACTGTGTTGCCTCTGACCTCTTGCTCTTTCTCCCACAAGCGGTCCTCGAGGTCCTGGATAATGTCGTCGGAGGAGGGCGAGGGCCGGAGAGGAGCAGGGGCGTCACTCAGGTGGCTCAGCCTCTGATAGGACGAGGAGCTCTTTCCCGAGGAGGACCGGCCACTGTCTGAGGCGCTGAGCCCGTTCTAAAGGAGAGAACCATTGAGATACATTAAAGATGATAACAGCAAGGTGTGGCGCACCCAATCACAGTATTGACTCCTGAAGATGTAATCTGATTTGCCTTTACCCTGATTGAAAACCCATTGATATAGAACTTGACCAATAAGTTACTGAAATATCCTGGCTGATATTGTAATAACCTTTTAACCAATTTGATGTTCGGAATGCTAAAGGACACTAACATTTATATACATTTAGTTTTCTTTACATTTTCAACAAAAATACAAACTTTTTTACATTATTACATTTTTTATCAGTAATATTAAATCTTTAGTTTTTAAGTAACGATAAGGTTTTTTGAACTATATAACAATACAATGGCAGTCAGGACATTGTATTACATTATTGATCACGTTATTAAATGATTTGGTTTTGTTACATAATCAGGTTGAGTGCAAATAGTGTTACATTTTCGGCATTATTTCAGATAAAGGAGATCACGCTAAGACTAAGTGAGTATGGATGGGGGTCTCACCTGGTAGCCAGGCTTTTCCAGCTTGTCGAGGCCTGCAGCTGCCCCAACCATGCCCAACCTGTTGATGTGGCTGGTGGAAGCACTGAGAGGCCCCAGGACGGCCGGGGGCCCACAACCGGACCCCGAGCCCGTGTAGGTGGGCAGGCTGGTCAGGGAGTTCCTCCCTGAGTCAGACATCCCTCCCTGAACCACTTCATTACCATTTCCCCCGCCCTCAGTTCTGCTGACCCTCACTGGGCTCTCCTGGTCCAGGAGCAGGGCCTCTGGGACCTCTCCTGATTCTCCTGCCGCTGCGTCCCTGCCTCTCCTGCCTCCTCTGCTCTCACTGAACCCTTCACTCCTTGCCTCAGTCTTGCCCTCGCTCCCAGCCCCTCCTGCCTGGCCCACCAGGTTCTGCATGGAGTGGAAGCTCTTGGGAACCACCGGCTTGAAGGCGGAGGGACGTACGAGGCCCGAATTGTTCTGCATCGCCTACAAGAGAGATGGAGGAAAGAAGGTAATCAAATATATAAAGGAATGTACACATAGGAGAAAAGCCTGATAGAAAACACATTATTGTTAAGAATATTAACAGAATATGGACGTGCATCGTACATAATAAGATATTGTAATTGAATGTGTCAAAAAGACCTTCAGAATGCATTTTTGCTGGATAGGTTGTGGCTTTATGAGTATGAAATTCCTTCTTTGTGTTTGGACACCGTTTCTTCCATGAAGAGTGTAGGAATAGTAACACAAATAGGACATGTTATACTTAGGAAGATGGCAATTTCATATGTCAATAACTTTGGCTGAAATATTTTTGCACTGCATTTTGTTCGTAGTTGCTTACATTTCACACTTGTAAGCGATCACTTTAAGTATGGACGAATCATAACAACTCATGCAACTCACTGCATGTGAGTAATACTGTAGATTGACCCTTTTGATTCATTTTGCCTGAGCCCCAGGTTGGGAGTTTTAAATCTTGAAGTACCTGCTCCAGTTTTCCCGACACTGGCAGGATCTTGGGTGGGTTGTGGTTCGGAGGGTTGTGGCTGCCTGGATTGTTTTCTCCGTCGGCTCTGGCTGCGGTCATCTCTCTGTGCTGGTGCGGGTGCGGATGCTGGATCTGGTGTGTGTTCATGCCAACGCTGGTCTTCTCAGGTCCTCCTCGTCCCACAATGTTCCCACACACATCCAAACCTGCAGCCTGCATCTCCCTCTCTCTGTCTCTTTCCAACCTCTCATTCTCCAGCCTCTCTCTTTCCCGCTCCCTCTCCCTTTCCCTCTCTCGCTCCCTCTCTCTTTCTATCTTCTCTCTCTCAATTCTTTCTCTTTCCCTCTCTCTGGCTCTCTCCCTCTCCCGCTCCCTCTCTCGCTCCAGCCTCTCCCTCTCCACTCGCTCCCGCTCCCTCTCCCGGTTCCTCTCCCTCTCTCGTTCCCTCTCTAACCTTTCTCTGTCCCAGTCCCGGTCCCGGTCTCTGTCTCTCCCCCTCTCACGCTGCCTCTCCCTCTCCCTCTCCCACTCCCTCTCCCGCCTGCCCGCTCCATTGCCACACTCCAACTGGTTGTTGTTGGACGGGGCAGTCATGGTACATTCAGTGTTGGTGGAGGAGGCTGTTTCGGTGGGCCGGTCAGTCCCGGTACAGGTCCCAGTCGCAACACTAACACTCCCCCGCTCATCGCTAGAGGCCGTCCCGTCAGATATAGTCGCAGGAGGGCGGGGCAGTCGTTCTGCACTGCAGCTGCGGTCGGCAGGGCAACGGCGAGAGAGAGGAGGGGCTCTGGGCAAGGTGGTCCTCGTACCCACAGACTTCATGGCAAACTCCTGCTCTCCTGCCACCCCACTGCCAACACTGCCCATAGTGGGGTCAAAGGTCAGGGATTAGAGGTTAGGAGTCAGGATTGGGGAGGGTCACAGAAACATTTGGAAGTAGTGTGGGTCATCACAACCTAATGCAGGTAGTGGGGGCACACACACTAGAGGAACACAGAAAAATGAAAGGCGTTATACAATATTATAATTGCATAATGACTAGTTATACATTAATAACAAATGCAGAATATTTTTCAACCAACATACAGGAAAATGTGCTCCTCCCACCATGATAAAAATGACAGACAAGTCTAGATAGTTATGCGTATAGTGAGAGTATAAATAAAGAGTAACAATAAAACCCGTCCTCCAGTTAATTGATAACATCATTGGCACAAACTGGGCCTGCACAGACAATAAAATATGGACATGGCAGTAAATCCTTACTTCTACACCAAACAAGAAAATGATCATGATTCAAACTTTGTGTTATATTACTAAATATATTCATTAACTTTGTTTACAAAAATATATATTGCCTGCCCTATATGCGGCATCTAGGAGTTATTTACAGAAATCCTCATAAATGTGCATCAGATTAGGAAAAGTTTTGAAATATCAATCTGAAAAAACAATGTTAAGTATGTTTTAAGGGCTGTTTAAGGCATCTTTGGTGGTGTACATTAAGGTACAGCGCCATTCAATACAAAATACCCAAAACCAGGGTCTTTAAAAGCTTCATCAACACCTATCTAACAGTAATATATGTCAACACTTTACCTCAAAACAACAATTTATTTCAATTATATTGTCTTGCTTTGTGATGAGATGCCAGTTTAGAGGTTTACTGCTGATCACATAACGGTAACATCCATGCGTTTAAGTCCAGTCTGGGACCTTTGTCATGTACAACTTTTTCTTTCACGTAAGCCATTCACTGTCTCCTATAAGGCAAACATGTCCTCTAAGTGTAGCACAATACAAGTCAACATCGCCACAAACTGCAGCTACAACTAATACAGAATATATAAACTTTTTAATGGCGAGATATATTGCAGGAATAAACTGGTAAAATTAGCTTGGCACATTCAAGTTTGTGTATACAGTATTACAAAGAGATGTGCTTGAAAAAATGGCACATTCAAGTTTGTGTACAGTTTGTGTAAATATGTTTGTATACAAGCTTTATATATGTAAGCCCTCAAAAACGTTACATATTATCGAGCTCACATATTACATATCCAAATGTATACAGCAGCATATATAGATAGATATAGGTAGATAGATAGATAGATAGAGAGAGAGAGTCATGCCAGTGCACCTCCCCTCCCCAGCCCATTTACTAGAGGATTACTTCCACTTGGGTGAATAGTAGTAGTAGTAAAAAGCACTGCCATGTATCTGCGGCTCTGCCTCAATCCCCTCTACTCACGACTCCCCCTCTCTCTCCCGTTTTCTCTGCATCCCTGGGCGGCAAGGGCGGCTTTAGCAGCATCCGCATCAAGCCCTGAATCCACTGCGCTCCCAAACAATTACTCGCTAGGCCCCATGACAAGAAACACACGCACGACCCTCGCCGAATCCAAAAATACATCCACATTAAAATGCACAGCGTCATTGACATTGACGACAGTAGCTTTGATTTACCGATTGTAGCATCCTGGAGGTCCATCATCAAAGGCTACTCACTATTTTGCAGCTCGGCGTTTTGTAAGATGGCAGCCTCAATAAATATTAGTGTCTCAAGAAGCACCGTCGGTCCCGGTCGGCTGGCCTCTCTGTGGTCATGCGATGTTACCGTGGCTCGGTAAAATTAGGGATGCTGTCTTCGACCGCTGTCACCGTCGGATGCTGATGATGGAGTCGGTCGGTTGATACGCGCATCAGCTGAGAGACACACACCCACCTCTGGCCCCGCCCCTCCGGCTGCATGATGCAAACGCCCCCTTTTGGCTTTCATCCAGTGGTCTCCCTGGGGAAAAGCCTATCGAGTCACATATGCAGCCCCCTGGGTGGATGGATGAGACATTCAATGGAAACAGTCTTATATTTTTTCTAATGTCCTGTAACTAAAAAATCATCATAATTGATGTCATTAGAAGAACAAAACACATTTGTATTGTTGTATAAGTATTTTTTGGCATCTCAGTTTGGGGACAGCCATACATCCTGAATGGTGCAATAATTTGGATCCATCTATATAACTAAAGTTACTAATATCTCTCTGAAAATCAAAAGTAAAAGTCATGCATCAAAATGGTTACATTACTAAAAGGGTAGAATCAGGAACATTTATTTAAAGTGTTAAAACTAAAAGTACTCCGCACTGCAGGAAAACATATCTTAACATTACATTATTGATAATAATGCATTCATTTTAAATCAGAAATGTACGGCTGAAGTTGGTGAATTAGACCTTATTTTTGTATCCATTGTGATTGCAACTTTGCAGTTGATTATGGATGAGAAACTATAGGAAATACATTGAAATTATTCAAGTAATGACAAGGAAAAGCAGATTTTCATATTTTGGATGATGCTCGGTCCAATCACTGACTTTTTCTGGTCACACAAGTCATCTCATATTGGGCAGGTTGTCTTTACTTGTTGTCTTTACTTTGAAATTATTTCTGTGGTATAGACTATGTGACCTGACCTTTTGTTGCATAGCAGTTTTCTTTCCCCCATTTTCTTTTATCAGAATCAGAATAACAATCAGAAATCCTTTATTGATCCCACAGTGGGGAAATATACATTGTTCCAGCAAAGGGACAGTGGACATTAAAGACAAACCTCTATAAGTAGGCTAACTTATAAAATAAAGAGACAAGCATACATTTATAAAATACAACAAATACTAGTAAAATAATAAGTAGCAGCATTATAAAAGTATGTGAATAAATGAAGTAGATTAAGTAGCAGTATTATATATATTGGGGGATTTTTTTTTAAATTGTAATTTATATTTTGTATCACTCAAAATCTTTTGTTCTAACTGGTGGTTCGAAAAATTAAATAATACTGATGATTATTTGTTCTTGTTTTTTTTCAATGTATTTTTATCTTGTGAGAAACCCTTTATTGTAGAGCTCTGGTTAGCTCCAGTGTGCCCCCTCCCTGCAGGATGAGGAAGGAGCATCCAAGAGAAAAAACACACATGAGTTGAGTATATAAAAACAATATTTATTTTATGGGTATAAGAGGTCCTACATACACAGATAATACGGTGGTGTGTGTCATAAAGGGATATTTCAGTTCAGTTTTTCCAACTCTGAAGAGTTATAACCGTATGATGCTCTGATATGATGCATTTACTTACTCCCCAGAACAGTCTGGTAGTAATGTGAGGAGGGAAGTAAGTGTTGTTCTACAGTGTGGTTGACCATTCATCTCTAGGCCAATGCAATCTTTACATACTTTTGAATTGGAAATCTCTTAAGAAGAAGCCTCTTTCGCTGTTGCACTTGCAATCAACTGTCCATATGGAGGCAGTGTTGTTCTGTATTTGCTGAAAGCCTGTAGTGTGGTTTTCACAGTTGCAAAAAGCTTAATTTACGCTCAGATGTCCCCGCTGCCACTAGAAGGCGCTATGATTTCACACACCCAGCCTAGCCGCTGTATATTGCTTCCTGGCTCTTTGTCACCCACTTATTTGTGTTGCGTCTGTGTGCTGAATCAATCAATACATTTAGCTTTTTATTAAGAAATCCAAAATGTCATATATGTCTTCTCTGCATCTCCTTAATGTCCTTTAATGTCAGTTTCTCAGTTCAACATTTTATGTGTTTGGGGTTAATGCTATCAAATCAAAATGAAAAGAAAATCTTTTCATGAACCCATGAGAAGGTCAAAAGTGGGTCAGAAGATTACCAAATGCCAAACCTGCTATACAATTACATTAAATGGTATGGTAGGATTAGTCATTTAGTGGCACAAGACTTCGGTCATTATATTTTTGGTGCCTCAAGATTGATGCTTATCTCTCTGTGCTGAGAAGTATTTCAAATAATTATTTGTTATCTCTATTTGCTTCAAGCTATGCTTTAAGAAGTCTCGGGTTCAGAGTAAGTCTGCTTCCCATTGTTGTATCTAGCTCATATGGTTTATTTTTTCATGCTGAACTTTAGAACTTAAGTTATTTTAATTGATTATGTCAGTCAGTTAACACACAATCCATAAGCCAGAGTATTTCTTCAGTTTAACACAGCTTGGCAGTGATGTTCACTGATGTAAATGCAAGGAACACATTTCACGCTTTCATCTAAAACCATAATTGTTTTAAACACAGAGCCATACTGTTTTTGAATGTCATGTGTTAAGTCATATTTATTGTCCTAATCGATGTTTTTTCTGTTTTATTATCCGATCTGGTCACTGATTTTCTTTTAGTTTTCTAAAAATCTATTTAACATGCGTTTTCTTTATAAAACATCTTAGAAATTGCTTGTTAAGGTGTTTATTTAAATTATATTACTACAAAAGCTTTTTTGTTAAAAATGTAACCCATTTGAATTTGATCAATATCATTATTCTGAATCAAAAAACATCTTTTAAGTTTTCTTTAGAAGCCTTTGAATGTAGTTGCCGGATTTACCGTCTCCTAATTCTCCTCTCACTGTGAAATTAATACAATCACATGCAATGCATGAGTTCTGCCTCATGTTGGGTTATAAAAGCAGCCCGTTGTTCCCATCTTCACAAAAGCAGTGGGTTAGTGTCTCTCATTTCACATTATCACCCGAGAAAATCTGTGCAGATGTCAGACATTAACTCCACAAACCCCAGGACTCTGGGCCGGGGAATCTGCATCATCACTGGAGCCTCCAAGGGATTCGGACATGCGCTGGCATATCAAGTAAGTGATCAACTTGTAGGAAGAAAAAAATATTTTAAAGAAAGAAAAGCAAATAATCAAATGTCCATCCAGGTGTCCTGCTATCTGGAGCCCCGCTCGGTCCTCCTGCTGGTGGCTCGCTCAGGGCCTCTGCTGCAGGAGATGAAGGAAGAGCTGCAGAGTGCCACTGAGGAACAGCAGCTCGTGGTTCACTGCGTCACTGTGGATCTGAGGACCAAAGAGGGTGTGGATGAAACGGTCAGGGTGGCAAGGCAGGAAGCTGTAGATGAAATAGAACATGTGCTTCTGATCAACAACGCTGGTGGGTCACTTTCTCTGTTTGAATCTGTCACCAAGCACTAGATTTTGTATGCACTGGAAAAAATGCTGCTCCAAAAACAAGTTGGAAAAATAATGAAAACAAGGTGTTTTTACTTGAAATAAGTACAACAATCTGCCAATAGAACAAGTGGAAATTAGCTTGGTAAGATTTCTTGAAATAAGAAGGGATATTTAGATAAATCAGATCTTGTAATTAGCTGGGGAAACTTATTTTGAACTATATTTGACCAGAATCAGGAAATGCTAAGCCGCAAATGCTCAAAAGGTTTCTGTTTTCTGATGTTAGTTGGTGATTTTCCAATAAATATGTGGGAAAAAAAACATTCAATCTGAGATACAACTCAAAATAAGATTGAAGATGATGCATATCTCACTGCATTGTTACTTCTGAAGTTATTATGTCTTATAGCAAGTGTAAAAACAAATTCTGACTAGATATTAGACAAATATACTTTTTGTAGTGTGTTGACCCATATTGTCATGTCAACACGCATGTTTACCCCTTTTTATGTGTAACATCTCCTCTCTCTCTCTACCCTTATAGCCTCTTTGGGCGACATTGCCAAGTTTGAGACTTTCACCAATCCTGATGAGGTGAATTCCTATCTGTCCCTCAACGTAAGCTCCCCTCTGGCTCTGACAGCAGGGATCCTGCAGTTGTGTCCCTGCAGGCCGGGCCTACGATGGAGTGTGGTAAACCTCTCGTCTATGTTTGCACTGCAGGCCTTACCCTCCTGGGTGCTATACTGCACCGCCAAAGCAGCCAGGAATATGATGTTCTCGGTGCTGGCCAAGGAACAGCAACATGTCAAAGTCCTCAGCTACTCTCCAGGTATATAGACTTTATATATTGACCAGAGGTATGCAAAACAATTATGTGTTAAAGTTAATTTAAAAATCATAGAAAACAAGGGAGAGTATTGTCCCTTTTTAACAGGGACAATACTCATTGAACAATGTTATTATAAATGTGCTATGTTAAATGTTCCTTGGCCAAATTTTGTATTTACTCCAATGTCTACTGAGAAAAACATGAAGATTAAAGGATGTACTGTGGGGTCGAAGGGTACATGACCCCGGCCCAAGGCCCATGTAAAATGTTGATAATATGACATTGTAAACAACAAATCTGTGTTGTAATCGACAGGAGAGCTAATAATGTAAGCTGCTAGCTGTAAGCAGCCGGTGGGCACAGACTCCTACAATAACCGCCTTTCCATTTGATGGTTAGTTTGATTCGACTATATTTTATGCAAATAATCACTATCTATTACAAAAACAGAGTTAAAGGATATCATTTTTTTTTTACGGTTTACACTTACTTCAGGAAGGTTGAAATATTTGTTCAGGTAAGTGGTGGAAATGTTGTCCAGAGCCATGAGTGATGTGCCCAATTTGAAAATGTCACCCCCCTTTCCATAATCCCTTTATCATCACTGTATTTAACCGTCTATGCTTGTAATATGGAGTGCAAGAGGCAAAACGTGTTATTTTCTAACCAGCTCATTCTTTTGGTTTCCTTCAGGTCCAATGGACACAGATATGCAGAAAGAAATCCTGAGGTTAACAAATGTCAATCATAATCCCATGCCCTGCCATGAATCTGCAGCCAAACTGATGAAGCTGCTGCTGGACAATAACTTCTCCTCAGGAGCACACCTCGACTTCTTCGATGTGTGATATCTATACGAGAAAGAGTCAAAAAGAATAGTGTCCGTTGTGTAGATTATTAGATGTCATTACCTTGCTAAAGTTAGAGAGAAAGACCCATGCTCTTTGCTATTGCTCTCTGGTAGAGCACATAATTTGCTTTATCTACTACAATAATTACATTTATTGATAAGATAGTTTTTTTTATCAATTGCTGTTATACTGATTATGTGTTTCATATGTGATGTCAGAAAATAAATGTCACTCCTGTTCTTAATTGTTAATAATTCCTTAAGCGTTTCACCTCAACTGTTTCACCTCAATTTTGACACAACACAGAAACAGACTACTAATACTATCAAAAGTTGGGTCAAGAACACATGTACTAATACATCCATCAATAGATTGGACCTTGGTCTTTTCAGACAGTGTAGTCATTTAAGCAAAGGATTTAAAAAAAAAGAAAGTTCAATACAATACAGGGCAATGAAAACAACTGAAGCGTAGGTGCTTTAACTGTCTTTTGTAGATACAAGTTAATACTTGGTTGTAAAGCCCCCCGAGTCATCCCAAGGTTTGGATGAAAATCTGAGTATTTGTGTGCACATACAGTATATATATCAGAAACACTGATAACCAAAGTCTAAGATGATTATCGTCATAGTTCCACTTCTGAAGATCTCTCAGGTCTCTTTCCGTCCCATCGTCTCCTCAGAGCCAGCGTAACCTCTTTTCTTACTCTTTCACAACGAAATCAGTCATACCAGAAGATATTTTCCACATATCAGGCATATCTTGCCTCAAAACGATGCAGAGAAACTAGTCCATGCATTTGTTACTTCTAGGCTGGATTATTGTAACTCTTTATTATCAGGGAGTACTAAGAAGTCAATCAAGTCGCTTCAGCTGATTCAAAATGCTGCGGCTCGTGTACTAACCAGAGTTAGGAAAAGGGACCACATTACTCCTGTTCTGGCTGCCTTACACTGGCTCCCTATAGAACACAGGATAGAATTTAAAATTATTTTTCTCGCCTACAAAGCCCTTAATGGGCAGGCGCCATCTTACCTTAAAGAACTCATTATACCCTACTGTCCTACTAGGGCATTGCGTTCCAAGAATGCAGGGTTGTTGGTTGTTCCTAGAATCTTTAAAAGTACAATGGGAGCCAGAGCCTTTTCTTATCAAGCTCCACATTTGTGGAATCAGCTTCCAGTTTGTGTTCGGGCGGCAGACACCCTATCCGTTTTTAAGAGTACGCTTAAGACCTTCCTTTTTGATAAAGCTTATAGTTAGGGCTGATTAGATTCAGCCCCTAGTTTTGCTGATATAGGCTTAGTTTGTCGGGGGACATCTTACTTCTTCCTTCTCTCTGTCTATACCCGTGTACACTCATGTTCCGATTAACCCAGCTTCCCCACATTTCTTTCTTTTTGGTGTCTATATACGCTGGGATCCGGAGTCATGGATGATCCTGCGGTCCTGTGTCCTGGATCGCGAGCGCTGGATCTTGAGTCGTGGCTGTGGTCCTGGATCATAGGTCCTGGATGGATATCCTCGTGGATTCATCTTCCTATTATACACACATGCATTTCCAAACATTTGGACTACCTATGTTGCAAATGTATTATCTTTTCAATTTACACACGGCATCTATTGCACGTCTGTCCGTCCTGGGAGAGGGATCCCTCCTCTGTTGCTCTCCCTGAGGTTTCTCCCATGTTTCCCTTTAAACTGGGTTTTCTTTGGAAGTTTTTCCTTGTACGATGTGAGGGTCTAAGGACAGAGGGTGTCGTATTGTCATACTGATATACGTCATATGTTCCACGTATATGTTCTTGATAGACAGCTCCAACTGTGGGCCACAAATAACCCTCAGCAACAGGGCACCTACCAATTCATGGTCGGGGGTAGGGGGAATTTCTGCCAGTGAACGGGACAAAAACTCTAATCCCTAATTTGAATACATTTGAAAATCACATTGAAAGTGTGATAGTTTTAGCGGTGTGACTTTGAGATGGTGTTGTTGGTTTTATTGACAGGATAAGACATGTGAGTTCCATGTGGAGGGGGACAAATCACCACCAACCCATTTTGGGTCTGTTGGTACAGTTCATAGGGTGGAGGGCTATTTTAGTACCTCGGGGGAGGAATGTCCAGTTGTCATTGAAGTACACAGAGGGCACAGATTGGTCTACGAGACCCTCAACTACCCTATCACTGCATTCAGCTTTTTCTCTTACACTGAAACTTCTGCCGGCTGCTCACCACTGACTCACTGCTCACCAGCTTCTCAGGAACCAGTGCAGGAACAATGGAGAATGTGGCAATATTCGAGTCACCTGGAAAGGGGAGGGGTCTTAAGGCCACTAAGGAGTTTTGGGCTGGAGACGTCATTTTTGCAGAGCCCAGTGTTGCAGCTGTTGTGTTTGACAGGTAAAATGGTGACCAACATTTGAGATGTGTAAGCTAAGGGGAGGGAGACCTCATCAGATAGGGTCATTTGGGCAGATGACAAATATATTTTCTTTTTCTTCTGTCTGTCTCTAGATTTACTATCTAGCCACAACATCTTACAGTTTCCTGTTTTTATAGACCATAGTCTTATTTTACTCTGGTTTTATCACTAACAAAAGTGCCATGTTCTTACTAACATTACTCCAGTCTGACTTGTCATTCTCAGGGGGATTTTCATTTTTACTGAAGAAGTGCTAATCACATTGAAGAACAAACACAAATTGTGACTGCATTTGTATCTTTTGTAAAATAGAGCTCAGTTGTACTATCTACTAGCATGTACTATCAGAATATCTGTGCATTTGTATGTATGATCTGTGATATTTTGTATAACATTCCTTTATAAACAAGCTGTTGTTTATGAGAAAAGGGAGTGAAATCCAACAAAGTGTATGTGTGAAATGTAATGTTTTAAATTTGTTTTATATAACATCTCTGGTCAGACTTCACTGTCAGAAGTTACCATTATCAGAGGAAGACATGGAATGTTGAGTTGAGAATATCTTGTGTAAAGATGATAATATCAAGAGAATAAATGCACATCAACCTTTTTCATGCAAATCTGAGATATTGCCTTCAAACTCTTAATTATTACTATACAAAGCAATCAATAGGCAATAGGCAATAGGCCCCAGGTATTAGCCAGAACCAACGTGCATAATAACTCTTCCTTTGAAAACTGTCCCCATGTTATCTACATTATGCATGTTCTGTAAAATATGGACCATAAATATCTTTCCTCTCTTTTTCCTCAGCCTAGCAGACCGTATTTGCCACAGCTGCTTCCGAAGACAAGAAAAGCTACAGAAGTGCGGCCAGTGCAAATTTGCTCATTATTGTGACCGAACCTGCCAGCGAGCCGGCTGGGCCGAACACAAGCTAGAATGTAGTGCCATAAAAACGCATGGCAAAGCACCGAACGAGAACATCCGGTGAGGGAAGCAAAAGGAAATATTTAGTCGTTACATGCTTAATATAGATGTTGAGATGTATGTGGATACAATAAGAGAAAACGCGTTTTCTGCTATTTAGTAATCTTTCCTCAAAGGGGACCTATCAGGCAAAATGTACTTTTTGAAGTCTTTTATACATAAATATGTGTCCCCGGTGTGTCAGGGAACTCACAAAGTGTCAGAAAACAAACCATCTCTCTTTTCCTCCGTATCCAAATCTCTAAAAACGGGGGTACAACGGAGTTGATCCAAATTTGCGTCCGATATGACGTAATATCGGAAATGTGGACCCACAACAGCACTATCAGAAACGTTAACGAAACACATCATAGACATGTTTTTTATATATCTGAGATCCATAATATATGCCTAAAAATAGCATAATAGGAGACCTTTAATTGAAAAATAGAGGCTTTTAGAGAATGTTGATTGTGGGGATAAGAAAAAGGGATGGACTGGAGCCCCGTACTCTGATATTGAAGAGTCTTCTTTGGACTAAAAGGGTTCAGGAAGTCAGGGGGGTAGGGTTAGGGTTAACGTCTTGGATCAGGAGTCAATTAAGGGAAGCTGTAGTATTTAATTTGAAAACCTACAGTACACATGGCAGGCCTGAAAATAAAACTTTACAATAATCCAGTCTGGATTATACAAAGACGTGAAGTGTGATCTCTGCATCACCATGGATTATAAAGACCTGATTTTAGCTATGTTGCATACATGGATGTATGACTGAACGGGCCTGCTGGGCACAGTAAATATGTATTGCTTAAACACAGTCAGTCATAAATCCTGCTTTTATCGTGAACCTAAGAGTTACCTTTCTTCTTCTATTGTTTTTGTTCTGTGGTCAGTTTGGGGGCTCGCATCCTGTGGCGCCTTGACAAAGATGGGAGCATGATGTCGGACACGCAGATGGTAACACTGGAGGAGCTGGAGGATCACATTGCTGACATGCCTGAGGACGATTTGAAGGACTTCAAAGTGGACATCCACAACTTCCTGGATTACTGGCCCCGCAGCAGCAAGCAGCACACCATTGATGACACTTTTCATATTTTTGGAGTGGTATGTTAATATGTGCTATCCCTTTATGGGCCATCCCTAATTTTCCCAAGTTGTATCGGGTTAACGGTTTATTTAAACATTCACAAAAGTTGTATCTTACTAAGCTTTTAACATGGCTGTTACAAAAGGAAATACAGCCACAAGTTTATACGCCCTGCAGCTCAGATCATGTGATGTTTTTACCAATTATTGACATGGTGGAAAGAAAGCGTGCCATAGACCTTGTGACCTGCCCAAAATGAACATTTAATAAACCTTTCTAAGTAGTACAGTTTAAGATGTCGTAGTTGTTTTGTTTTTTAACTCAGGCAAAAAACAGGCCCTAGTTCTGGTGTACTAAGGGACAATCTGATTTCAGAACATTTTTATATCTTGTAAATAGGATGAAGCAGTCTATATTTTGAGAGGTCTTAAGTTTCCATGAAGAAAAAGCAGCAAAGATGAGAGAAAAGTCAGAGAGAACAACATTGTTTGTGTAGCAGAAATGTTTTGTACTTATTACAGGTTCTAGTTATCATCTTGAGACCCCTCAGATGTAATTTGTGAATCCATATGACAGTGAGAGTAGTGGTTTAATAAAGCCACAGTTGCAGTCTCCAGTCACTTTGACATTGCTTTATTTAATTTCACCCTTAAGAGAAAAGAGAATAAAGGCCAAAACAAACAAACAAAATCCTAAAAATGGTTTTTCATTGCATAAATGTTTCCATTATTTATTGATGTGTTTTGTTATTCTTTCCTCCTTCTCTCAGATTAACTGTAATGGTTTCACTGTGAGTGACCAGAGGGGCCTCCAGGCAGTGGGAGTGGGCCTTTTCCCAAATCTTTGCATGGTGAATCACAACTGCTGGCCGAACTGCACCGTGATCCTCAACCACGGCAAGTAAGTAAAGAAAAAAACGGTTTCATTTTTATTCCTTTTCAAAATATAAAGTGTGTGTTTGCCTACTGTTATGTGTTGTGTGTGTTAATGTGTCTGTCAGGTTGTATTTGGTGTAAAACTGCTTCCTGTTTGTCTTTCAGTCAATCGGCAGTGAATACTATGTTTCATTCTCAACGGAGGTGCGTTACCTCAACCTGAGCCTTTTTAATCCTCAGAGCCTTCTTTATCAACATAATATTATACTTAACACGCCTTCCTTCCTCCCATTCTATCATGGAAATGCTCTAATCTTATATAAAGGTTTCTTTATCTGCAAAAAGACAGCGTGCCATGTCCACACAAGGTTCTTCTTGTGTGATGCTTTGTCACTTTGTGTGTTTGTCATTGTGTGATCTCAATGTGTGTCCATTCATCACACGACACAGGTTGCTTTGTAGGAGTGTATTAGAAGCTTCTCTCCTTTATAACAACTTTAATTCCTAGTTAGTCACCTCTAACACCATGCAACATCAAAAACAACATTTTAAATGTTACATTATTTCATCTCTAAGCCTTTATTAACCTTTTGTGTAAACATTTACAACATGTAAATATGTGTCAAGCATTTTTAAATTGTTGAAATAAAACCTTAATTTCAAAATAAATAAAAACAATCCAAAGAATACACAAGAAAATATTTAAAGAAAGTGGTAAATTGACTAAATTAATTTACTTTATTTTGGCTTAAGTGTGAAATAATCTTCATTAATATCCATTCCTTCAATCCTTCTACTGGATTGAGAGAACTGAAAGCAAAACTGTGAAACAGGGTTTCACCAATCGTATACTGTATATGAAAGACTATACAGTGAGAATACTAAATCAAGTCAATTCTGCTTGTATTTCTGCATATCTGCTTGTTTATAACCATGTTTCTCTACCTCAGGATTGAGCTGCGTTCTCTGGGTAAGATTGAAGGGGGAGACGAGCTCACAGTTTCATACGTGGACTTCCTGAATTTGACCGAGGAGAGACAGAAGCTGCTGAAAACACAATACTTCTTTGACTGCACATGTGAACACTGCAAGGACCACGTCAAAGATGACTTGAAGTTGGGGGGATTGGAAGTGGATGGAGTCAAGGTTTGTGGAGAAGGATTTTATACTGCACAAGGTAGAACAAAACAAAATCCTCTTACCACTTTCAGTACTGGCATGGCTGATAAGGACAGAGGGGAAACATGTGAAGCAGAGCAGCATGTCCTATTTTTAACAAAGATAACTCCCAATGGTATCATCTTACAAACTGTGTGTAAGGTTGTGCATGTACACAAGTGACAAAGTACTAAAGATAAACCTTGATTAACTACACTAACTTTAAAGCAGTAACAGTATTTCAATGCTTTACCACATACCAGGAGTTATTATCTTATCAACTTTATATTTTATAATGTAATTGACATTCAACACCCGATTATAAAACACAATGTAATACATTGAGGCGTGTAAATCAATGCATAACACTGTCATACCATAAAAAAAGGCCATGGCCTTGGATGATACGGCTTGCCTTTGTATATCTGCAAAACATGACCCACACACACACACACACACACACACACACACACACACACACACACACACACACACACACCCTCTTGTAGCGTGGTTTGTATGTGTGGGTCAGAAACTATTTATAGCATGTGTCAGGAATTATTAAAAAAAAAAAGGTTTGGAGTTTAATACTTTATTTTAAGCCAGGAACTGTGTCATATCTGGCTGTCTGATAATGACCGTAATAGAATTGTTTTTTAATGATACACTAAAGGAGATATGGTTGTTATTAGTAACATGTTAATTAAGTGTTGGACAGGGCCTCTTCAGCAGTTCAAAGGCCTTCAAGATTAAGATCAAATATAATCAGACCTTCGCCCAACTGGTGTTGCCAATGTGAAAACAATTGCATGTTCTCTTAAAAGATGTATTTGAGTGTGTGAACCCCTGTGTTAAAACTGATAACAGTTCTTGATGCTTTCTTTAAGATTTGATTTGTGTCTTTTATCTTCACTGTTTAGCCTACAGAGGAACAAGTGAAAGAGGCTACAGATTATTGCTTTGAAATGATGGAGAAAATGGAAAAGGCTCGACTAAATGGCAACTACCATGAGGTATTGTATCTAATCTCTCACAATACCAAATTCAATGTTTTTCTCCTATATTTCCTACCTACAAGATTTATCCATTGATGTTTATCTTTTTAGGTGGTAAAGATCAGCAAGGATTGCCTGGAGAAGACAGAACCAGTTTTGGCTGACACTCACATTTACCAGCTGCGGATGTGGAGCACGTTAAGTGAGGTGCAAGCTTACCTGCAGTTATTTGATGATGCTGCAGACAATTCCCGCAAAATGGTGGAGGGATACATGTGAGTACAGAGATATTGTGCACTTTGTTGTGCTTTATATGAGCCTTTTGCAATTAATGTTCTATTCAATGTTTCAGATGAATAGACGGACTTCTCAATGTAAGAAATTGAGAAACAAATTAAATCTCTTCCCCTGACAGGAAACTGTACCACCCAAACAATGCTGCTCTTGGTATGGCCGCCATGCGATCAGGAGTGACTCACTGGCAAGCTGGGGAAATAGAGGTCGGCCATGGCATGGTCTGCAGGGCCTACGCCATTCTCATGGTCACCCACGGCTCAATGCATCCCATCACCAAGGACCTGGAGGTAAACACCGTAAAACCTCATAATCCGTATACAAAACTGCATTTTGATGTGGTGAGCTGGTCTTTGGCTCCTTTACAATGTTATTTAAAGCGAAATATAGTTTAAAGGTCCCCTATTATTTTCATCTATGTATTATAGGTCTCAGATATATACAAAACATGTCTCTGAAGTGTTTGGCTTGAAATACCAAACAGATAGTGCATTGTAGCATCCCATAAACCCCTCTGTTTCTGCCCTGTTTCAAAAGTGCTGATTCTCTGTCTGTTGAAATAAGGAGCCCCTCTGAGAGATATTTGGTTAAAAAGCCCACAATGGTGCTCTAGGAGGAGATTCAGGTGATAAGGTGGGCGGGGGTTACCTTGGTTGGTGATTGGCTAATGTTTACACGAGCCAAAAAATCATTATGACATCATAAAGTGGCCAAAATCTGATCAGCTCATTTTCAGACAGGTTTTTATATAAATGGATCAGGACAAAAAGTGAGCGAATCTTTTTTCCTGGAACTTTCAGAATCTCTTTACACAGAGGGGACACGTGTTTATGTTTAAAAGACATGAAAAAGTGGATTTTGCATAATAGGTGATCTTTAAAGCTGAAGGAACCGGTTTCAAATGTGCATTAATTATATAAAAGCTACTCATGGGGGAACATTTTAAGAGCTAATATGTCCTTTATTATATTTTTACAGGCAATGCGTATGCAGACAGAGATGGAGCTGAGGATGTTCAGGCAGAACGAGTATGTCTACCACAGTATGAGAGAGGCAGCACTGAAGAACAAACCGATGACTATGATGCAAGAACCCAGGAATATGGAGGAGGGAGTCAAGAACCTCTTCCACCGGAGGAAGTGATTAAGCAGATGAAGGAAAAACACCCCACTGTTTACCGTTACGTTTTCTGAGTGTCAGTGTGTGAGTCTACACGTTTAGTCACATGATCATTTTCTGTTTCACTCAATTTTGTAGTTACGCTTTTCATTAAAAAAGATGTCACATCGAACTTGTGTAGTATTTTTCTTGTCTGATATCATTTCAGTACTCTTCCCTCTTAAAATAAACAAAGCTGGTTATACATTTGGCACTTTGCTTAACCAAGACATCTCAAAAAACATCCTACTCAATGTATAACAAATATTCTACTCCCCTAAGGGAAAAAACCGAGTCAATCACATCCCTCACTTAGGCAAAACTGCTACTTCTTATTTGAACCTTTTCAGAAAACGTTTTAGTTTTTGATTCAGTCGGCACCATTCAATTATCCATTTGAAATGCAAATTGTGCAAACATTTTATTATTTGATTATTCTCTTCAAATAACAGGAACTTACATTTCAGTGTAAAATTCTTAATCAAACATAGCCTTTATACAAATGACAGTTGTTTCAAGTTAGGCTAATGGTTCATATCAGTAAGGTTCCCCACACATGTATTTGTGTTAATAGGTCCTGTGGATTTTCAATGCAAAACAAGTGATCGACATTCTGTAGATTGATTCTCTACACTCTTGTTGTGAAGAATACCAGTGGTGACCATTTTTAAATGCACTTTGCCCAGGGAAGATACAGTATGGATGTTACTTTATAGCCCTGTTTGAGAAAGATTGCATGTTCACACAAAGTGGGCAGATTCCTTCATCATTTACTGCAAGAAAAATGAAATGTATATCTAAATTTAAAAGGATGATAATGGGAAATAAAACACTTCCACTTAAGGGCTCTACATACAAATAGAAAAAAAAGCAGAACAGGCTGAACATATTTGAACAGATTTGAAATATGTTCTGGGATGAGCTTTGAGAAGCCAGCAACAGTGCAAACTGGTTAATGCCAGTGTTTGACAACTAAGGCCTCAGAGATACTTAGCCCTTTGTAGCCTCTGAGTTATCTATGGCTTCAGACAGCTGCTGGATTAAGTCATAGCTAAGGCGGTGACCCAACTCTATGTGCAGCTCAAAACACTGTTATCTTTAGCCGGTCTCCCTGCACTTTGATCAGCTTCTACTGCATGGCATTGCCCGATCAATATTTATCTTGTGATCTTTTTAGCTTTCCACTTTAGTTTTTTGAATTGGCCCCATGACTGACAATTTCCTTTTTACTGCAAGTGTGAAATGCAAACATGAGCCAGGTGCAGAAGTGAACATTTGTCAGATTTCTTACTAACACAAAGGCATTACTGTAGGTTCTCTTAGCACATTAGTCTCAAAATGTAATTTGATTCAGTAAAACTAAGCAGGCCGTCGAAGTGACATTTAGAAAGTTAGTTGTTGTTACCCTTTGGAAAATACTCATGACCTACATCATCAAACTCAACATTTAGGGGAATTTTAGGTTAAATAAAGCAAGACAGCTGTGCCTTTTTTTTTACAACATTTTATTATCCCAAAGTACAGACATTTATATGCGTTTAATCGTCCTCTTGTACACGATGCCGGCAACTGTCATAGTCTGGAGGAAGGGAGAAAACAAAGAGAAAGAGTCCCATTTAAAAACAAGGGTCATTGAATACTGATGCAAAAAATGTGGCATCTTTGTCTACTCACATTGAGAATAGTGTTCGCATCCACCATTTCTGTGATAGACTCGATTCCCTTCAGGCAGACTTTCAGCTTGTTGCCTTCACGATGAACCACCGACTTTAAAAAAAAGCATAATGCAATACATTTCAATCCGAGATGCTTACACAAATCTTGACTAATGTGCAAGACAATGGTCAAGAGTTAATGACATTAATCTGCCATTATCTCATTGAAGATGCATTTAGGTGTCCTGTCTTACCTTGACCTTCTCCCCGGTGACTGTCTCCAGCTCTGCCTCCTTCCCAATAGTGAAGGAATTGACGAGGACCTTGGAGCCCGTGGTGACTGTCACTTTAAAGTGGTCCCCATTCTCCTCAATCTCAGAGATGCTCTTGATGTCTTTGCCTTTCTGGATGAGTTCATCAGGGAGCCCTAAGAAAGAAAAGCAACAGTTGTATAAACACAATATTAACAATAACTTTATTTGCCCAGTTTCATAATCACAGTGTTAACGCCTTTAAAATGTTGTGAAAGAAAGTGGGGATCTCACCAATGGCCTTCATGAAAGGCTCAAAGTTCTCCTGAGACTCCAGCTGGTACCTTCCAGAGAAAGACATGGTGACAGACAGTGATGGTAAGAAGAAGCAGTAGTTTGTTGCCTACTTTATACTCTCAAACTTCAGCGTGCAATCATTAACCCCATGGAGTCAATAATAAAGGCAACTTAGCCCTTCTAAAGATTCACCACCACAGATAAGTACTGACAGAGAGATAGAGAGGTACATGGTGTGATTGAAACTAGGTCATCCTTAGTGCAGCCGAGAAGATACTGAACTGTGTATGCAATGTTTTGAAGTCAAAATGCCTGCGTAGTAACATAATATAATGATATAATTCTAAGTGACTCGAACATATGATGGCATGGATGGTACCCCTGATAACTGCTGACAGGACATAATGTTACTGTCAGGGTACAGATTGCGGCATTCTTCTTCCATCCTCCACTTGTTGTTCCTTCTTTTCAACACTTTCTCTCAGTCTTTTCTCCCTCCTCTCTTTTGTCTTCACTTACAATCCTTTCATGTCTTCCCTTCTCTCCTTTGTTCTGCAAGACGATTTGCACTGTTTTTCCAGTACTTTTTATTGCAAATCTATGAATCTTATAGAAAATATGTTATCCTAAATGTCATTGGTAAAATATAGTTAGTTTGCATGCATGCAATTAAAACATGCCAGGGAAAACGGTTCCCTTAACAGATCATGCCAAAAGAAGAAATTATTAAACCTTCAAAAGATGACAATCAACATAACAGGATCCTCAGTTTAGGTTAACAATAAATTAAAGTAACTTCTCAGCATAGTTTTCATGTAATAGTATTTCTGTTCTAATATAGATATGAAAAATGCAGAAAAAGGATCATATAATATAATATATATTTTCAGTTGTATTGATGGCTGGTATACAACCCGCCTGGGGTTCATAGTGGTGTCAACAGTGTGAACTGTACTCTACAAATGATTACAAAGGTACGTTGGTACTCAGTAACGAGGTCACATTTCAAGATAAGATTCCTGAAATAAAAGATCTCTCACATAGCTGACAATTAAACAAAATATTAATCATGATCTAATCATTTTTCATCAGTATTTTTAATTTAATATTTTAAATGTGTTTGCCATTTAATGTACATCAAAAAAGCAGCTTATGTTTAAAAACAAAGCTGACAGAAATGGATCAAAGGTGACGAACATACGAGATAACCCTGTTGCAACAGTGATATGTCACTGGAGTTGCCATGACACACACACGCACGCACGCACACACACACACACACACGCACGCACGCACGCACACACACACACACACACACACACACACACACACACACACACACACACACACACACACACACACACACACACACACACACACACACACACACACACACACACACACACACACACACAGTCATGTGAGGATCACACTTTAACAGGATAATGCAAAGCCAAAAATGTGAAAAGATAAAGACGGCTGCAGGCTTTGAGCGTTTGGTGATAGTGGTGTTGCATTGCAGCCTGATAAGCTTTCTGCTGACTTGTTCTTTACTGAATGGAAACAATGATTTTGAGTGTTTCATTCTATCCTTATCTGCAGCTAAGTTTTCCACACACGTTTGATTCAGGTGCCTCTAAAATAAAGAGAAACAACGTTTTATACTTGCTCAAAACTTTATTTCAACATGCAAGTATCTGGATGACCACTGTCAGTTTTCATCCCTATTTTCATACATACAAATATAGTGACAAAGGCACTCTACAGACATACTCCAGAGGAAAGAGCAAAATGACAAACAGAACTACAACTTTGAACTACAACAACAAGTCCCATTTCCTGTGAGGCTTGGGTGTCAGGAGCAGCTCATTGGTGAACTCGGTGAGAAGTGTGACCGGCCAGATGCAGCAGCCTGAGGAAGAGGTCAGTGGGGTCGCTGCCTTCGAACTGGCTGCTTTGGTCGTCTCCTTCCTCCTCCATGAGGCACAATTGGTCTGTGGTGCAGCTCTCTGTGGCAGGGTTTGGAAATAACGAAATAAAGAAGGAGTTATCACTGAGAACATGGTGGTCTGTTGTTGCAAATACACACTTATAATATGCTGTTATCAGGTGTTATGACCCGGGACCATAACCTTTTTCAGAACAAATGGGCAGATGACTGTAAAAAAGTCACAATGATTAAGTTAGCCGACCTCAAATGCAACTACACTATGCTGCCAATTTAAACACATTTGCAGATGTGTTATAATGTACCTTAATAGCTCAAGTATGTAACACAATAGAAAAATACTAGAAAATCAATGGACAATATTCAGGTATTTAAATGTAATGCTACTTGGTACACCTTACTTATTACATTTTTTAAATATGAACAGGGCATTAAATACATTATTACACAATAAATCCCCACCTAAAACCATATGAAACAACTAGAAAACTGAAACGTTGACTTTAATTAAATGTATGATGTCAACACATTTCACATAACTGTATTAAGTTAGTTGAAATACATTATATTAAGTTGAACCATATATATTTTTTAAACCTAATATTATTAATTTCAACTAACATAATAGAGTTATGTGAAATCTGCTGACAGGATCATTTAATCAAAGTCAACATATTTTTCAGTGACCATTTAAATGCTGTAACATACTGTATTAATACAATATAACAGATTCTCGGACCCACTTCGCATACTGGTACTTTTACTTACATTTTTTTAATAAATATTGCTGATAATATTTTTTTCAGTTTAGCTTCAGTTTTGAAAGCAGGACTATGCTACTTTTACTCAAGTCAAGCATCTGATAGTTTCTTTCACATACTGTCTGAACACACTCTACAGGACATCCTGACCTGCATCACAGCAGAGTCCTGAAGCAGCGCAGCGCCCCCCCTCAGATCCACAGGGTCTCCCTCCCGCCTGGCAGGGGGTCAGCAGGTAGTTCTCCTCCACACAGTGAGCTGTCTCCGGGGACCCCAGCAGGCAGCCCAGGCCCTCCCCGCAGCAGATGCTGGGGCCAAAGCAGCGGCCCCTGTCTCCGGGGCCACAAGACATGCACTGGGGAAGGAAACGCTATTATTGCCCTTGTTTATCATGTATGTCAAATAAATATATTACTGTGCAGAGCATATTTATCATGGGATTATGTGTCAAATAATCTCTGAAGACAAATGCAATGTGTTTGAGAAGCTCAGCTCTTTTATGTAAGATTCAAATAAAAACATTTATTTGAGATATTTTGACAAGTAGCCAAGTAGGATTCATTAAGTGTAATTTTCCTGAAGTTATTTTTTTCAAAATCATTGCTGTGTGAATAAAATGTACTTGAATTAAAAAGAAAAACTGCATTTTATAATCTAATGTTATTAAATCGGTAAAAACAGCTCACCTTTCGCTGCGACGCGTCCATGATGGACCTCTTCCCACCGATAGGACAGTTGGAGATGTAACACGCCGAACATACAGACAGGAGGAAGAGTAGGCACATGGACACTGCGGCTCCAGTCATTTCTGCTGAGAGAGACAAGCATTAGGAAAAACTGGTTTATACGGAAATAAACCAAACAAAAAGTCCACTGACCACAAATATAAGTTAGAAATCTACTAATCTGCATATATAAAAGCATACTTATTTCTCAGTATCTTGAGGAAGAGAAGATATGAAGAGTTGGTTTCAGATGCTTCTGGATGCTTCTTCTGTTCTCGGTGCCCTCAGACATGTCTTATATACTTTCCGAGCTTTTTCTGAGAGTGACACAGAAACCTAACAGCCACTTAGAGATCCTTAATGAGCCCATTTTAGTTACTATCACCTCCGGAAATTAAGCTGACCACTGTGCAGGCCGGGTCAAAAGGGCCACGCAGTTCTGTGGCCCCGTTTGCTTCTTGCTGTTGAGAATCATTAGAGAGGGGCTCGTGGTGCGTGACCATGCATGTTAGAGATGACAGGAGAGTCAGAGAGGTCAGGAAATGAATAGGGAGATGGAATTATTAAAAGCATTAATGGACAAGAGAGTATAGTCCAACTTCTGATCTGCTTGTTTTAAAAAAAGGATTTGTATTAAGGATTCTATTGTAATGGGTGTATTTTACAGGGCAGATGGGGAAAAGTGAAAAAAGCTGGTTTTCAAATGTCAGAAGAAGTTTTTCTTTGATCCTCGGACCTCGGCCTTCTGAGAGCGGCCATGTTTGCTAAGGGCTGAGATTTTGGTTTGTTTGTTAACAGACACAATGATTAAATAAAAGACATACTGTAGCCTACACACACCTACAAATATTCTTTTTTATTAAAAGAATCTTAATTTTTTTCACGGGAATTGACGCACACATTGTCCAGGTCTGAGGTTAATTGGTCTCATGAGCTAATTAAGACGGCTAATGATCGGACACAACCCATAAAAGACAGTTTCACCGTTTCAATGATATGAGCTCAATTACTGCTCCTCCCTCCTTATCTGCTAACTGCCACCTCATCTCAATTAAAAAATAAATTGAAAAACTTGTCCTTGTTCTCCAACTTCTGTGCTAAAATGGGGATTGGGACTTTGAGTCGTTATTTAGATTCCACCCAAACTGATAGATGGCAAAGCTTAACTATAGTCACCATGTGAAGACAATTTGTTGACAAGTTTGACAATGGCACACTCTTGCCTCCTAGTGGTTGTGTTATCCCATTTAACCAATGCGTTCATGTTTCATTGTCTTTCATCGCAGGGGGTAGACAAAATATCAGACAAAAGAAACATAAAATAATAAATATAAAAAGAAGAAAGACAGAAACATTGAACATCCAAAGTTTCACGGAGATAGTGTTGTTTAAGTGTTTTTGCTTTATAGCAAGGCCCTGTATGATATGCACCTAACGAACTATAAACTGTATGAGTTGGAATATAAAAGATTCAAAACATATTTAACTGAAACACTTTAAGTGCTTATATTTTAAGATTGAATCCTTAGAGAGAAAGAGCTGGTTTACCCGGCTGAGATCCTCCTGCATGTCACTTCACAGCAGTTGAACATTCAAACTGCATTGGTTTTTTTGTGCAACATCAAATCTCACCATTTCTCCAAAAGCTGAGCAAATCCCTGTTTCATATAGAAATGGAGATGTCTATCTAGTGTTTCCTTATTTTTCTGCAGGAAGGCACTAGGCTTGTTGACTTCCTCTCCCCTCCCTTCCTTCCTTCTCTCCGAAGGTACTCATCTGAAAAATGAGAACAAAGTGATTGTTCCTGTTCTCTTTCTTAAGTCACTTCAAATGCTATCCGTGGACACGCGGCTCATTGTCAGGAGAGTTGCAGTGCGAGCAGGAGGCAGAGAAAAGCAGGTACAGCAGCAGCAGCAGCTGCAGCAGCCGTTCAGCAAACAGCATCACAGAAAACACACTCTGCTACACTCAGCTGGTAAGTTAGACACACAAACACACACACACACACACACACACACACACACACACACACACACACACACACACACACACACACACACACACACACACACACTTACTTACACTGGCTGGCATATGAGGAGGGGCTTCGGGTTTTAATGGATTGTTTGGAATGCATGGTGTGGCAAAGTATCGCCCGGGGTCCCTACACAGTGCACCTTCAGTGATAGAGGTGAAGAGGATACATGATTAAAGATCAACTAAAATCCAGGAGAGTGTTAGAAACTGACTGAAAGGGATCACTGAACATTTCAGCATACATCTGGAATGGTTGAAACATCTTTGTAAGAGGCACAATTATATTATTTTATTATATATTATTGTTATAATACTGATTATGCATTTACATTGTGTCTCTGTAATGTGTATTTTCATAGTTTATTGATAAAGATTGGATTGTTTTTAGAGTGTGTGTGCACTGATTGCATTGAAGCCTTTTAAGTAGGTTTATGCTGAAATGAAATTACTATGAATAACAGAATGTGAATTTGTTTGTATTCTCTGCATCTATTTTCATCTCAACATTTGACATGACATAAAGATGTTAATCATAATATACTTTGAGTTAGTATTTGAAACTGGATGCATACTGAACATTACAAGAGTTGAAATAGTGGATTCATTGATCAGCCAATTGACAATAAACTTACTCTTTTAGTCATTTACTCATTTTATTTAAACAGGTAGCCTCGTTGAGATTGGGATCTCTTTTTTTAAAAGACAAAACAAACATATGCAGTTAAAGCATAGACAGACCAATATATAAATAACAGACATATAATACATCTAAAGTTACAAACAAATCATTTAATTATTATTTCAAAATACCTATTTCTTGAACTGTATTTTTGAAAACTGTATGAGCATCATTTGGATTTATTCTGGCCAAACTCATCGACGAAAGAATCTTTACTTGCAGCTTTACATACAATGCCTATGATTATATAAAGAATACTTGCAACAACCAACATAAATAAAAAAATACAACATGTAGCAGACAATAAAGTAGAACTAGCGGTCATGCTACAGTGTATTGATCTCAGCAGTTTCGCACTGATAAGCTCTAAGCTATTACAGTAATAGAATAGATACGTACAACATTGAACACACTTGATAAGTCATGCAGAAGTAAGGCAGTTCCCCTCTGAGTATCATCTCCTTTTTACCCATAACAGTTATCTACACTACAGTATGCAAAACAAAACTGCAGTCGAGATGTTATTTATAGCTATATGACATCTAAACAGTTTTCAGTCATTTAATCGACTTCAGACTTTAGGCGGCTCACAGTGATACCGGTAAAATCCCCATGTAGCGTTATCAGTGGAGGAGAAAAGAGGAAGTTCTTCCGGGTCATCAGTTTAAAAAAGATGAACAGAGCAGAGAGAAAAGATAAGGAGAAGCGAAAATTGTATGGGAGGTAGAGGTGAGCATATCACACATAACTTCCTACTTTCAGGAGAGGAGGAGATCTGTGAGAAAGAAAGAAGTGAAAGGTTTCAGGTCGAACACTGAAAGGCACCACACAAAACTGTTTGTGTGCCCGTTGAACATTTCTTAAACAGATACCTTCAGAGAAACAGTTTCATATCCTGAATAGCAACCAGACACAAAGTCATACCTGTGTCGATTCTTTTTTTAAGGCTAAAGTAGGATTTTATGTAAAAAGACATATTATAATATGAAATATGACATATATAAATACAAAATATCTGATAAAATTACTTTTTGACATCCAAAGAGGTCAAATCTTATATTTCACAAGAAAGCAAAGATGCAGTCCAAACATTGAAAAATACAAATGTGTGTGTACACATACATCTAAATTAAACCAACTACACTTGATTTGGAACAACAGGAATATAGATATGAAACAAATATAAAACTCGTTCTTCTAATTTTCTTGCCCTAATTTCCAACAGTACAATTTTGCTTGCGTATTAATAAACAATCTAAAACTGTAATATATATAACATAAAACATAATGTATATTATATTAAAGGATAAATGGGGCTATTTCACTGCAGAATACTTCTGAACTTTCACTAAAGCATCCTTTGAATACTGAACATGATATTGCAATATTTTTCTACTTGATAATTAATCTGAAGGCTTTGTCCTCACCATTATAACCACTTCTTTTACACCTTTTTCTTCAGGGAAAAGATGGAAACAGACCAGGGGATTTTCTCACCAGCAAGAAGTCCTTTTCTCAGAGATGAGCAAAGAGAAAGGTCTCAGCACAGTTTCTATCTAAGCCCACCTCGGCTCTACATGAAGCCCCCAAAACTCTCCCCTCCCAGATACCCCAGCATATCACCCAGCAGAGACACCTACAGTGTGTTCAGCCCCCCTGCTTTCTTTCCCATGCTTGGCCCCAGTTTTGCCCAAAAGGAAGGATCCCAAAAACGCAAAAGAACTCCTTTCAAAATGGACACCCGTGGAGCTGAATCTCCTGACAGAGGAGCAGAGGAGGCAGACGAAAGCAGCAGTAAGAAGGCGGTGCACTTGACCCACGTCCCCTTCTCCTTCCCACCTCGCCCCATTCCTTCCCCATCACCTAAGCCCATCCCTGGAATGATCGAGCTAAACAAACTGCAGCTTCATCACAGGTCACCAGGTATGAGTCTACCTGTGCAGGTGAAGCAGGAGCCTCTCAGCCCTTCCCCTGTGTGGCCTTCCTCTCCTCTCCTCCTCCACCCTCCCTACTTCCCACCTCTCCACCACAGCCTCCTCCCATACCCCTTCTTCATGCCCAGCCCAGTCATGCACTTCCCCGCTGGTTCTTTCTATCCAAGAGAGAACCCCCGCCCTGGTCATCGCGGCCGTGACGAACCTCCTCGCAGTGGGACGGCCAGTGCTGAAAAGCTCGTTTTCAACGTCCATGTGGACGATAGTTATTATGTAGATGTGGGTGGAGACCAGAAGAGATGGAAGTGTCGTATGTGTGAAAAGTCCTACACCTCCAAGTACAACCTGGTTACACATATCCTGGGGCACAACGGCATCAAGCCGCATGGATGTCACCTGTGTGGGAAACTTTTTAAGCAGCTGAGTCACCTGCACACACACCTGCTTACCCACCAGGGCATGAGGCCCCACAAGTGCCAGGTGTGCCACAAGGCCTTCACTCAGACCAGCCACCTGAAGAGACACATGATGCAACACAGTGACGTCAAGCCGTACAGGTAGTTGTTCAGTTGCTTGTGCTTTTATTTTTAACTATTGTCTTTTTTATTCTAATCCTTCATACATTTTATCCTTACCTCTAGCTGCAATGTGTGCGGCAGAGGTTTTGCGTACCCTAGTGAGCTTCGCGCCCATGAGCTGAAACATGAGAAAGGACAGGAGAACGTTTGTGTGGAGTGTGGTCTGGATTTCCCCACACTGGCCCAGCTGAAGAGGCACCTGACCGTTCATCGCGGTCCCACCCTGTACAGGTGAGAGCAAAACCTGTTATTCGCATTGCCTTAATATCTCAATGACTGAATTGCTAAAGCAATAGTTGGAAATACCCACTCTAATGTTATTGTTGAGAGTCAGATGGTGTCTGAATTTGAAGCTACAGCCAGCAGCCAGCAGCAAGTTAGCTCAGCTTAGTATATAGATATAAAAACAGGGCAACAAGTAGTCTGGCTGTCTCCAAAGCTAACAAAATCTGCCATGAAACCCCGTGTGGCAGTGTTGATGTATTTGTGTAGGCTAAACTGGAAGTTATTATTGCACTGGTTAGATTGACAAAACTTCTTCCATTGAAATTTGGATAATTGCAAAAAATTGGACACCGACACCTTTTGTTAATTTCCAAAAAATTCAAAACGTTATTTTTTTAAGTGTGAATGCTTTGCTAGAATTAGAAAACAAATATTATGCTATGAATAAACTACAACAGGGTCACATGAGGTTCAAAGTCACTACTACCAAGAAGATAAGTTTCTCAGCGGTTTTTTTCCTCAACAATCTCTGTAGTCTAATTTAGCGCCTTGTAAGCAACATCCATTTTTTGGACACTAAGACACTTCAAACATATGTTATCGGTGAAATAAAGAGTTGCTGCTAAGTTGCAGATTTGGTTACATTTGGCTTACAGTTTCCCCTTGTTTTCAGTCTTTGTGCTAAGATAAGCTAACAGGTTGCTAAATGTAGCTTCATATCAATATTCTCATTGAATTCTCGGTAAGAAAGCAGCAAATACATTTCTCTAAATATTGAACTACTGCTTTACCATCATAGTCCTCTATTTGGGTCAATAAAGAAGTATATGCTTGTTGTTCCTGCAGGTGTGCTGAGTGCCAGAAGACTTTCCAGTACCCGAGCCAACTTCAGAACCACATGATGAAACACAAAGACATCCGACCGTATATCTGCAGCGAGTGTGGGATGGAGTTCATCCAGTCACACCACCTGAAACAGCACACTCTCACCCACAAAGTAGGTTTAATTAGGAAGAAAAAAAGAAAAGACAAAGGATTTTACATTTTTTGACAGGTTGAAAGCATGGATAGATTTATTTTGGGCATCATCGTTTTGAAGGAGACATTTTTCACACCACATCTTTCACATTTTCTTGTTCTATAGGGGGTGAAGGAGCACAAGTGCCGCATCTGTGGTCGGGAGTTCACCCTGTTGGCAAACATGAAGCGCCACGTCCTCATCCACACCAACATTCGGGCATACCAGTGCCACATGTGCTTCAAAAGTTTTGTCCAAAAACAGACTCTCAAGGCTCACATGATCGTCCACTCGGACATCAAGCCCTATAAATGCAAGGTTGGTCGTAACTAACTCATCAGATGAGATCTTTGCGTTGTGTTTTGGCCTTTCACTTCCTCTTTTTTTTACAGTCAATTCTGCTTTCGCTCAATCAGGAAAGGAATAGTTACTTGGATCACACACAGTTAGCTTAGCTTGGCTTCATTTCATTTCAAACGTTTATTTATCCAGGTGTATCCCATTGAAATCATTGATCTCTTTTTAAAGGGAGACCTGCTCAAGTAGGTTCCACATGAAACATAAAAACATAAACAGAACAACAAAAAGGACATCATAGCTTAGCTTAGTTTAGCATTGAGACTGGAAACAGGAGGTATAACAGCTAGCTTAGAATTGTCCAAAGGTAACAAAATAATCTTACCAGCCCCTTTTGAGGTCACTAAATAAGATTTTCTTACATGTATTGATTCTTTAAAAAAAACATCAGTAAAAATCATACATTGTACATGGAGTTATCCGGCAGACTCTGGTACCTTTAGACCAGTGGTTCTCAAAGTGGGGGGCGCAGAGGCATGCCAGAGGGGCGCGAGAGACCAGGAGGAAAAATGGTTATAATTTTTTTTTTTTTTAAATCATAAATTGAAAAATTATTGATTCGAAAATAATATGATGCAGTACTATTACGTCTGGGTCTCTGTGTTTCATTAAAGCTCGGCTCTGTGTGTTTGTGGAATGAGCCATTTTGTGTGCGCGAGCAAGAGAGAGCGCATCGGTACCGGAGATCGTTGTTGTTAGTTTCTGGTGCTAGCGAGCTACGCTAACGGATATAAGGAGTTTTTTCAACAACTAAGTGGAGGAGAGTCCTCTCCTGTCAGACTGAGAGACTCAGTGAGCTAAAGGACTCTCTCAGTGTTATTTCAGTGGGTCTTAAATGTTTTGGTCACCATTAATGTAAACAATTATTTCCGAGGCACACGTTTATATGATCATTATAGTTATACAAAAATAAGAGAATACATTAAAAACAGGTATGAAATACTATATGACATTAAAAAATGAATAAAGTTTAAAAGGGTGATTTGTAAAATATCCATAAAGAAAAAGTAAATCTGTTTACAGTTCTGTTTCATATGGGTGTTGAGATCTCTTCATTTTGCTCTCAAAGTGCACCAGATTGATGCATTTAACTTCAATATTTAAAAATAAATCTTCCCGGGGAGCTTGCCCCCGGACCCCCCTGAGGTCCACACACCACCTATAAAAATAGCACTTGACCCCTGCTTACACCTATATGCCGTGAGCTGATTATTGAGCCTTCATTGTAACAGTCGTGGGTACACTGTGTATTTCCGTGGGGAGTGTTGCAGTAGAAAATTCCACTGTAGCGCCCGGTACATTAATGGGAAACCCTAAATGTTTGAGCACCCTCTATGAAACGTCAAGCTACAGCACCCCCAAAAGAAGTCTCTGGCGTCGCCACTGAGCCTGACTGTTTGTGTTGGGGGGGGCCCCGACTTTTTTTTTTCTCCAAAGGGGGGGCCTGACAGAAAAAGTTGAGAACCACTGCTTTAGACACAGCCAGGCTAGCTGTTTCCTCCTGTTTCCAGTCTTTGTGCTAAACTAAGCTATAAGCAGCTGTTGACTTTAGCATCATATTTAATAGGACACACAGACTGTGTGACAAAAGTAGACGTAGTTTTCCTAAATTTATTTTGTGGACTGCCTTTTTTAAGTTCTTGGAGTTTGGCGTTTTGGTCGTCGCCATCTTTGGTTTTTGCGACCAGAAAGACCCAAGAGTGTGGAGCTAAATACAACCGCTGAATGAGAACTGTTTAGGAAACCAAAAAGGTTACGTTCAACTTTTCCTAATTTAAAATAATATTTTAAAGGGTTATTGTTAAACTATTCCTTCAGTATTTACTCCTTTTTGGCTAAAGATATGAATCACTTTTTGTTAACTAAATTAACCAATAATCCTTGCTCTTTTATATTTAGTGGTAGCTGCTATTAAAGTTTTTTAAGTGGAGAGGCAGTTTTGACCTTGGTGTTTGGTGCGAGGACTGAGACGATGACCAGATAGCTGAGAGGCTTTTGGCAGTAGGAGCCTCTTCGTCCATAGGAAGGATATCGCCGCACAAACTGCCTCTCTAACAATGGTCCCCCAGCCTCCCCGGAGAACAAGGCCCTCAAATAGATTTCATCTCGCTTTCTCTGCTGCTGGAGAGAGCTTCCTGTTTTCTCACGGTCCTCTTGGACAGTTTACAGTCCCTCTCTCCTCCTGAAGGAAAGGACCACCCTAATAAAAAAGAATGCAGAGGAAGGACAGCACAGGAGTTACCCTTCCCTGTTCTCCTCCTGGCCCTGTCTCGATGTTGCTTCCTCTCTCTTTCAGTTTTTTCTTGTGTGAGTGTGTATGTGTCAGGGAGTGAGAGAGAGGGGGGGGTAGACAAAGAGGGAAGGAGCAAAACAAGGATAGGAGGAAGGAGAAAGGGTGTGTGTCTATGTATATCTGAATGCATACACATTCATTCATGATTACGTGTTGCTCTACAACTCCGCCGTCTGCGATAATTAGTCATCTAACAAAGGAGATTTGGCAAAAAGAAAAATAATAGTTGGTTTGCCTATTGTTTTTGCATCCTTGAATAGTGTTTACAACAGCCAGTCGGGGAAAGTAATCAAGTTATTTGCATGCATGCTATTTTAAGCTGCATGTTTTTCACTTGTTTGTAACCTCATCTTTAATTGTACAATATTTACGAGGGAAAATTGTTTACCCACTCAACTTCATTTCATTTCATTTCAAACCTTTATTTACCCAGGTGTATCCCATTGAGATCATTGATCTCTTTTTCAAGGGAGACCTGCTAATTTATCTGCCAGCCAGAGTTAAATAGTTACTGGTAGAGAAATAGTAGGAAAAGTTTGACATTCTAGAAATTGTGTTAATTATGTTTCTGGATGGGGTTTAGATGAAAAGACTCTACTCAAACATATGTGGTGAAGCTTTTCTTTTGTTACAACTGTGAGTGAGTCAAGTGTGTGAAATGTATAGATTTCTTACTCGTGGCAACTTACCTGGCTCTGCGCTTCTCTCTCTTTGTCTTTCAGCTTTGTGGAAAGGAGTTCAACAGGATGCACAACCTAATGGGCCACATGCATCTCCACTCAGACAGCAAACCCTTCAAATGCCTTTACTGCCCGAGCAAGTTCACGCTTAAGGGAAACCTCACTAGACACATGAAGGTCAAACACGGCGTCATGGACAGAGGGCTAGATGAAAGATGTAAGCATGCACATACTGTAGATGCTACATACATGTTTTGTTGCCAAAGTTGTTTGATGTAATGACTTACATTCTCTGACTTCAGTGTTTCGGCAAAGAGGGCGATTCTGCGTGTCCACTCCCATGGGCCTCCTCACTCGCTTCAGCCAAGAGGAGCCGTTTGATCTTTCCCAGAAATCCCCAGGCCTCCCCAGCCTCCACCTCTCCCAATCTGATGGCGAGAGCGTGCCTGGGAGCTCATGTCAGGAGGAAGATGAGGAGAGTTTGTACAGAAGGAGCCAGTACAGTCCTGATGTGGACAGACATGAGCAGGTAGGCAGCGACCGGTACATCCCTGAGCTGGAGGAGAGAGGGCAGGGATCTCCAGCTGAACTGAGGCCAGGGGAGAAGCATGAAGAAACTTATCAGCATAGTTCAGATGGACAGACATATGAGAAGGATTCAGCAACAGAAGAAGGGGAGCAGGTGCAGCTTTTACAGTCAGAGGAGACGTCTGAGATGGCCTATGAGTCTGATGTAAGTGACCAGGAGTACCACAACGAGACAGGCTGCACACAGTTGTATGACTATGACTCTGACTCAGAAATAGAGAATGATCTAGATAGCTCTACAGAGCTAGATGAGGAAGAGCAAGGTAAACAGCAGAATGCCATCGATGCAGCAGGTCGCAGGCAGGTGAAATAGTGCATCCCTTGCGCAAAAGGATGTTCATGGAAGTTACGGGTCCACGAGTGGAAGAAGAAAACAATGTATGAGGAATATGAGCTGAAGAATGGTGATGCTTTTTAGAGAAGGTTGATGTTATTTTGATCAGAAGGTAGAAGAAAAGTGTGTACAGAAAATCTGTAAATGAAATTGATTATAAAGATGTCTAGCTTAGCACCAAAAAAGGAAAGAAGAACAGATCATGTGAATGAACTGAACAAAACATAACAATGAAGAAACTTAAATACAAAGCTGTGAAGCATAACATGTACAGAACATACCATAGACAGACAGAAAGTTGATGTGCATTTATGATTGAATATTATGTCATGGGAATGGCGGTTTTTTGTTTTTGTTTTTATCATTACAATATTGACTCAAGTATGCAATTTTGCTTTAACTTTGATTCTCTTTTAAGTGTGTCAATCGATGATCTTAAATTAAAAAAAGATGTCATTGCTCAAACCATATTTTGAAATGATTTCATTATTTTTGTCTCTTTGTTTGTAAGATATATGTTTTTATGGATTTAGATACGACTAAGCTTGAGTTTCTTGGATATTTGAGTATCTTTATGAAATAAACTGTGATTTATTTTGTTGTTTAATGTCTAATGTTTAGATTATTTGATATCGGTTTGTCTCTCTTAGTTCTGTCTTGTGGGTGTAGCTTTCTTTTTATGGCAGTGCATTTCTGTTCACCTGAATGTGATTCTTTGAAATAAATGCAAAAATAAAAGCTTGACTACACAATCCTTTGTAATTATCCTAATTTTGTGTTTGTAGACACTTTATAAACACCCATATAAGTGTTTTTAAAGAATATAAGCACCCAAATCCCAATTCTCTCCATCTGGCACGTACTTCAGCAAGCCAGAGATGATTGCTGTGTGTTTCAAAAAGCTTGCCTTTCTCCTCCTGCTTCTCTTTCAAAGCAAAGGAAGGGGAAGAGAAAACACCTCTCCCCTTCTCTCTTTTAGGTTTTGATCAAACAGCAGTGACGGACACAGTGGGTGTCCCAGACAAAGGCTTCATATGTCTGTATGACTGAGAATAAAGCATTGTTTCCGCTCATTGCAGGAGCCTCGAAAAAAATATACATTAACATTCAGTGCATTCTGTGGGATATCTTACATGTATCTCATATATTATAAAGCTATCTAGTAAAGGGTTATTTAAAATATAATTTACTGGGTTTCAATGTAACATTAAGCCCACTTAGATGTAGTCACACATTGTACCTCACTCTGAGGTGCCAGTTCAGGTAAACACCAAGTCATTTCTTGTCAGATGAAATGCAGAACAGCAGCTTCTCTATTTCTACCAGTGACGACCACCATGTCCAAAAGGGTGAAACTGCAAACAGTTTGAGGAAGTTCTCACATCCTCCTCTCCTTTCCTTTCCTCACCTACACGTTTCAATCCCTTCAACAGAGAGAGGATTTACGGTTTGTCTCTTAGATACAGCTTCTTTCAGCAGCATCATACTGAGTAATCTCTGAGGAACAACATGTATGGCTGACCACACTTCAGAGACTTCATGAAAGATGATGTTTCATATGGTAACTCTATCCTTCATGTTAGTTTAATGAACTGAAACTTGAGCAATCATGAGAATGTAAAGATTACCCAGAACAGGTCGATAGTGATGTGATGGGAAAATGAGTAGTGTGGTATGAGACGGTTCATTGTTCTGCTTTGGAAACATACTAAAAGCTGTAAAATACCCTCAACTTATATGAATATAATGTTATCTATACTTTCCTACAGCAGATAACTCGGATGTTCAGGCCGCACATTTCAGAGTTCAGTTGAGTAGAAGTACATTATGTATAAAAGTCTTATCAGTAAACATATGAATTAAATGTAAATATTAATACATTTGATTATTAGATTGGTATTCAAAATGCATCAATTGCTAAGTAGTTGGCTGAGGTTGAGTTAGTTTTGAAGTTTTTTAAATACTTTGGTATTTTAACCCCAGTGAAACTCAGTCCAGGGGCCGGGACACAGGATAAATCTGAGAGGTCATGAGAGGACTAATGAAAAAAGGACCCTAACCGTTGCCTTTTTAGTGAAATATTGAATGATGTGTAAATGTATCAAGTAATAAGGACTGGCAAAAAATACAAGAAATACTTAAGTAGAGTACAAGCAATATGAATTACTTTCATTTAAATAAATCAAGTAAATGTATTAAGTTATTTCCCCGTGCTTCCAAAAACATTCTTGCTTGTTTTCTGTATGTTTTTAAAACATTCTTCAACTGATCTGTTCAGACCTTTATCAAACTAAATTACCAAATATGTGCTGTAACCAGCTCATCAATTTAGACTAGAGTATTTGTTGTTTTCCGTGATTAATACATATGGAGTTACTTTATGTTTTAGACTGTTTGTATGGCAAAACTAAGCATCTTTCACATTATTGCATGTCTTGTTTACTAACGAATTCAAAGATAAACATCAAATGAATTCCCTTTTAGACATAAATGTGCTATTTTGTAATGTTGCGATGCTATGACTGTGAAATTAAAAGGATAGGAGATAATGTTTGTAACTGATATATACTGAAAACAAAAACTTCTGAATTCTTTATATCCCTGAATCATATCCATAAACAAACGTCACTTTAAATGAAGTGAATAGTATGGTAAGAGGTTTATGATGACTCTTTTGATGGAAATTGACTACACCCTTTGTATCGGCTAAAACGATTGCAAACAACGAGGACACAGCAGTGAAAAAACACTCATAAAAATAGTCAGTTTATTCCTCAAAAGATATTTGTATCCCCACCTGTGTGTCTGGAAATGTTTCCTGTGAGTTCTCTATAGTGCAGCTCAGGGAAGAGCTTCCTGTTTTGATGGTGAATGAGAGAACGAGATGGTGCTAAAATTCTTCCACGTTTTTGTTTAACAAAACTGTCCCACCCCAGTATCAACCTGTCACCTCCTTTGACCCACAGCCAAGAAAGCTTACTGTAATAATAGCTGAGGGCTGTCCTTCTTAAAAACAATAACAGTGAAATAGAGGTGAGAGGACAAATGTGTTGTGCTGTACATGTACTAATAAATACACAGTTAAAGTCAATTATCCAAAAGTAAAAACCGTTTAGGGTGCATCATTTTGACGGTGTGTTACTATTCCAGGGGTTGTATAATTGTATGGCTGTTTTTCCTTTTAAATACATAAATATGATGTCCTAACAAACATAAGGAAGCATCCAAAATGTATAAGTAACAAACACTTTTACTTTGTATGGCTTTATTTGCAGGTCCACTGGGCAGAGTGAAACTGCTCCCTCTCTACTTCAGTGGATCTAACTCCTCTTTATGCAAACAGCGCACTCTTTTGTCACAACATGGGTACTTCTTAAGTGTTCTGCATTTTTTTCAAATTAATACATTTTTAATTTCAAGACATTCCCCCAATATTTTAATTTGAGAGCACATCCCTGCAACAGAGTCTCTATTATTCCCCGAAGCCAACGACTTGATGGGTGATCTACTAAGGACGACATTTTTTCTAAAAATGAATACACATTAACGTTGTTATTGTACTCCATTATCTAAATACCTTTGTTATAATTACAATATGTATTAATCGAGAAAAAGATATAAAAACAATAGGCTATTACCCTTTTGGTACAACCCTCTTGTGTCGTCCCCCATCCCGGGTTAAGTGGTGGTTTCGTCCAAAGATGGCAGCCTCCGTGTGGAAGCGGTGTGTGACTGCGGCCGTCAAAGTTAAATGTTTATCCCCGTCTTTTTCAGGTAAACTGATCTAATATAAAGCCATGGATAAAATCACAGTTTACATTATCGCATTGGTTTGTGTATCTGTTACACCTTTGTTGTTTACTTTTCATTATGTTGATGTTTAGGAGCTAAATGTCCCCAGTTGATGTTGCAAGCTAACTGTAGCTAACGTTACATGAACCTGCTAAACAGCACACGTGTGTTAATGTTTTGTAATTGTTAACGAGCTTATAAACGTGTAGTGTTTGTATCTATATGACCTGACTGACCTTGTGTCTTCGCAGCCAGGAGATGGTTGCTCTCAGCAGCTTACACAGACACCAAAGTGTGGGAGGCCAGGGAGAAAGAGCCTCTCAACTTGGGTAAGAGATACAACTGATAATAATGTATTCACAAACTATATTCAATGAACAGTCCAGCCAATAATAACTCAAGTCTGCTAACGTGGGTCAGGATTAGTGGGAATGTTGTAGGGAAGACATATTGTCACACGGATCATATGCAGATTATCAATATTCAACAGTTTAACCCTGAACGTGGCAGAAATAACATCTGTTGTAGCGTTTGGAGGCTACAAATCAGCAGAAAGACTGCTAAACTCATTATTTACACTCCACCATTCCATAAAAAAGGAAAGCTAAATAGGACATAACTGCATTGTGTTTATCAAGCCTGTGTTGTACAATAACAATACATCGAGCCTCAAACCTACTGACTAAAATGCACCAAGTATGTAATGAGTATCAAAAACTGTTGAGTGCCAAGAGTTGACTTTGAGTGCCTTGTCTAATTCTTAGTTGTATTTTCTTTTTTCGATTAAAATGATTCCTGACTTGAATCATAATTTGATCAAATATATTTTGGATTTGTGAAACTTAACTATTAAAATAACATCTGTATTGACACCTAGCCCTATCATCATCAATAGATTTCATGTCAAAAGAACGAGGACATTGTTTTATTGCTGCATGTAGGACATCAACATCTTGTTGTGTGTGCACTTGGTCACCACACGAGCGCAGTGTAATGCTACAGCCTCATGTTGCATGGTAATTGTTCAATAGTTAAAACAAAATTAGATTGTCGGCTATGGCTTTATTAAATTAATATCAATACATGTTTTTTTTAAATTGTTTAAATGGGTAGTATTAACTGGCTCAAATGTGCTACTGTACATGAACTGTTTTAAAGTCCTGTGTTTCTGTTTTTTATAACTTACAGCTCTACTTGCCAACAATATGGACAGGACATACGACAGAAATCTTCCAGTTAGCTCTCTAACTGTGTCTCGGGTAAGCTCTAGATTTAGATCCTCTCTATTTAATTGTTTGTCCTGCCACTGATCAGTATAAATAAACAAATATTTGTGAATCTGATAACAGTAGATACAACATATTTTAACACACATTTGAATTCCTGTTTCAGTTTGTTGACACTATTTCATCTCAAGAGGAAGTGAACCAAGCAGAGTACTACCTTTACAAGTAAGAAGGATCACGTTTACTCTTTCTGCATCAGTTTCTGTGTCAGATTCCTGCTGCTTAGTTGTTTTTGTGTGTTTCTCTTGGAATGAGTTGTCTGTTTTCAGTTTATGTTCTGTCACATGCTTTTCTTTGTTCGGGGCAACGCCAGACTTTTCCTGTTAAGTCCTTCCTCTGGAATCTGCACCCAGTCCTGTGATAATAGGATTTAGTAAATTCACACCCTTGTTCACAGCATATTCATTTTAATAATCAAGTAAAAATCAAATAACCACCTTTGCATTTAGGAAAACTAGAAAATAGTTATTTTTAGTAATGGATTCTACTGTCCCACATGTGTTCCGGACTCTTGTTTTTTGGTTATAAGCTCTGACATTTCTTCGAGTGTTCAGTTTGCTCTTTGCAAACCAAGCAACCAAAATAATGTCTTGTGAAATTCAAATATGATCACATTTCATCTCTACTCTTCTTCACATCTTCCCAAAAAATATATCTTGCCTGTTATTAGAGCCAAAGTTTAAGGGATATATATTTAATAAAAATGTGTTGTCATTTTTTCCCCAGGTTTCGTCACAGTCCAAACTGTTGGTACCTGAGAGACTGGACCATTCACAGTTGGATAAGGCAGTGTCTAAAATACGGAGTCAAAGAGAAGGCCCTGCACACACTTAAAAACAAGGTACACAACACGTTATCATCCCTCAATTAAATCAACTCACAATTCTCTTTGTTCAATGCAAAAGGGATCCATCTTTTTAGTAATAAAGGAAATCTGATCAGGCTCCTGCTGCTGGGGTCTGACAGCTGCAGTTATCAGACAGTCAGAGCAATCACAGATCAGTATCAAAAGTGATACTTGACCACCCAGATGCACTTTCAAACTGATCTGAGCAGAACATAACATCTCACGTTTGACATTTCAGCCCAGCATGTGTACTGTTCATTAGTGAGTTGTAGACTCAGGGAATCACTGAATTTTCCAAAGTAGTGTTTTGGAGCGAGGTAGAACAGAGTGTGCTCGGACAGTAGAGCCTCTGATGTTGTGATTGGTGTCGTGTTACTGTGAGACTTTGATGCATTAGGAATCAGCAGTTGTGTTTTGTTGTATTAGGGTCTTTTTTTTTCATGAGGTAAATGGTCAATGCTCATAATAATGCAAAACATCTTGTGTGTGCAGGTCCAGTATGGAATATTCCCAGATGACTTCACGTTTAACCTGCTCATAGATTCTTACATTAAGGACGGAGACTTTAAAAGTAAGGTTTTTTTTAAAAACATGTTTCTGAACAATCATCTGGAAAAACATGACCAGGCAGACTATAATAAAATACAATCTCTGCAGACACATTCCTGTTGTCTTTGGATATTTCCAGGAGTGGAAACAGACTGTCTATCGAAACCACTAACATCAGATTTCAAACATTTCTTTCCTTGTTTGTAAAAGACAGAAGTGAAGGGGAAGCCTGGTTATTTGTTCTGTAATAACAGTAGACGATAAACAATACTTCATATTTGGCACAAAGTGAAAGCGCATACAGTAGATGGTATTCCAGTGTTTTCAGTTGCATGGTACATTTACAATTACATTTGATACAATTATGAACTCATTCAGTTGTTATGTTAATTTATACTGTATAACTTAAGTATTGCCAATCAAATCTAAGGTTGTTTTACATTAGATTGTTAATCTAGCAATATTATATTTTGTGTTGCCAGGAAATCCCATAAATAGACTAAAACCTTCAATATATTGAACCTGTTGACCCATTCTGCCTGAGAAACTAAAATCTGATAGATCTTATTCCTCTCAACTTAATTTTCATCCCAAAACTCTTAAGAGATGGTGAGTTGGTTCCCATCCACCTATTTGGAACCTCATTTTCATTTCTGTGCATAGAAAAACCTGAAATGAAACTTCAATACTAATGGCAGATCTGTGTGGACTATAAAGTTCTTAAAATGAATCAATTAGAAACCATTATAAATGCCATGCTACGATCACATGTTCCCTTATTGTTGCCCAACCAGAAGTTCAATTAGATGAATATTCACATAACTTTTGTGATTTAAATAAATGTGCATTCATTAAAAGAAATTCTTTAGATTTTTAATATGTTAACTAAATGTTGTCTTTTCAAAACATTGTTTGACAATAAGAAAATATATTTTCACCAGACTTATCCTTTTAACTTGAAAAACAGGGTGAACAGAGATAGGAAAGAGTTAAGAAAACATGCTTTTGATGTAAAGACCCAATGTAATTAAAGGACTTGCTCTGCTGACTTATATCATTCGAAGGAAGAAATCCTTGTAATATCGACAATTGTTTTTATTGTTATTTTCCTCATAGCAAGATTTAATAAGAGGGTGTAGCAATGACTATGTATTTGTGGTAATTACAGGTGCGTGCTCTGTGGTTGAAGAGGTGATGTTACAGGAGGCCTTCGACCTTTCCTCCACTCAGATCCTGTCTCTGTATGCCCTGGCCAGTTACCTAGCAACCAGACCACAACTCGCTGTGAGTGAAACGACGGCAACATGCAAAAACATGATCCCAAAATAATGTTATGTTTGTAAATACAGTACTCTACATTCATTTTGGCGCCACACTAAAGGCAACGATTTTAATTGCAATGCATTATAATGGAAAAAAGCTCTTTTATTAGCATAAATGTTAAAGCATCACAAATCTGCTCCCCATTACTATCGCTTACCCTTGCTCCTCGCTGTGTGCAGGTGTCAGAGGAGAGGATGTTGGGAGCGTCGCTGCTCCTCTGTGGGATGAAGCAGGAAAACTCTGTTGGCCTCAGCGCTCAGCTGCTGGGCAACGCTCTGCTGGGTGTGTATTTGGGTTTCTTTACCCACTTCATGTGATTCACTCAGTGTTCTTTCTTTATGCACTTTGTCTCATTTGTTCTTCTCCTTCTTTCCAATCCAGGTAAGGTGGAGATGTCAAAGGGCATTCATGCCTTGTTCAAAGGGATGCCTCTCTCCTGGGAGCGAGGGTATCTGAGCCGGGCGCTGGCTGTCATGGAGGGAGTGGCTGCTGCTTCTGGGGACGTCAAGCTGTCCAAAGACTCAGTAAGGATCGAGAAAATGTGTAAATGTTTTTAGAAGAATACGTTGGTTAGGTGCATCCTCAATGACATCCTATCTCATAACAAATGAAAACAAGAAACAAAAGCCTTGGAAGAGGCAGGTTTTTCCCTTTTCTAACCGAACAGTTTGCTCCTAATTCAAGTCTGCGGTGTCAATCTTCTCCACTGACTGTGGGTTTGACGTCAAATTCAACTTTAAGACTGTTCTGGAGAAAAAACTTGAAATAAAATATGATTCAGTGTTGTCACAGAACACATCATCACAAACGCGCTCAATAGAGACTGTTGTTACTGTCCAGGTGGGGTGTGTGACACAGACAGTCTCCATCTGCTGAGATAAAACACACATGCGGTCATTTTGTTGTTCTTGTTACATAATTGCAACAACACACACTGGGATGTAGGGCCTCTAATCCGGCCTGTGCTGTCCAGTTCAATACTCCAGCTTTGTCCACGTGTAATGAGATTGTGGCTGGCCTGCAGCACAGAGGATGTCTGTGAGAATCACTGCGACAGGAACTAAACCGCTTGTGTCAGACGGCAGCACAGCAATAATGTAGACAGAGCGGATAACGCTGCAGGACAGAGGAAATATTACATCTCAAATGAAAATGCTGGTGACTGCCGCCTCAGGTGACAGTTAATCTTACTTCTACCTAAAATTAAGAGGTGAGGTCTTAGCGTGTCTGTCCTTGAAATGAAATCTTAGAAAAGATGTGCCTTTCCTTCAAAATGTTTAAATGTAAATCAGATAACGTACTGAGTAACACCTCTTTCAGCAGTTCTACTCTTTATTGATTTTGTACACGTAATCATTTAAAACTATATTTTTTCTGCATACTCAATGTTAGTTGTTTAACTTATTTTCAGCTGGACTACATGAACGACCTGCTGCAGGAACTGTCTTCTTCCTCAGACAGCAAGTCCTCTGGAGAGGAGTCAGCAGGAGAGGAGGTAAAGAAAGAAAACCCCGTCGATGAAGAAGATGAGGCGGAGCAGGCTAATCTCCCTCAATATGTCAGCAGATTCAAGGTGGGTGTTAGTTGTGTACAGCGGGTGTTAGGGGTGTAACGGTTCACAGAAGTCACGGTTCGGTTCATACCTCGGTTTGGGGGTCACGGTTCGGTACGGGTTCGGTACAACAAGGAAAAGCAAAAAAAAGTCCCAAATGCATATTTTTTTTTTGCTGTTATTTATTTGTAACAGTAGTGGAAGTTTTGGTATGAAAATAAGGAACTCTAACATTTGGAATCATTAACTGTATTACACAGTTACAAACAAACTACAAACAGTAACACACACACTCAGATGGCCATATTATTTATATTGGCTGATGTCAAACAAAAAGGTTAAATAAGCTGAACAACTAAAAAGAATGTCTTGAAAATATTAAAATAAATAATAAGAAAGTCTTTCAATCACAATCAATAAAAGGCAATACAGAACTGTATAACATCTCCTGATGTCAAAATATAAAATAAATACAATGATAAATATAAAACAAAATAAAATCTGTACCTTTAGGAGCAATGTCTAACATGTGTAATTAACTTGTGAGTGTGTGAGGCCATTATGCCTAAATAAAGGTACTCAAGCTCTACTCTATTTTCAAGTTGTTCTTCAGAAAGATGAGTTTGTCTACGTTGTCAGTAGTGAGGGCAGATCTGTTGGCGGTAACTATGTCACCTGCCGTCGAGAAAACCCTCTCGCTGGGGACTGAGACTGACTTGGATGTGATTGAGCATGTTTGACGTGTTACCACTAGCATACCGCACCGCTGTCGAACAATGCCGACACACCGTCCTCGTCCGATCCACAACTCGCACCCCATCATTGTTGTGGTCCACAGGGAACCCGAAATGTTCCCACACAGCTGATTTAAAAGAAGCAGGTGGGTCTTCTAGCTCCTGTGTGTTGTGTGAATTCGCCGTAGCTACTAACTTTTCTTCTTCATGTATTGTGTTCGTTTTGTTGTGTTTTGTTCTTGTTCTTCATTTGTTATTTACGGGCGGCTGGCTTTTAGGCGCAATACCGCCCCCTGGATTATATATAGTGTAATACTGCCCCGAGTGACAGACTTTTTTCCCTCTCGTAAAAAAAGGCGTATTCAGCGTGTGACTGCGTGTGCCGAACCGTGACGTCCGAACCGCGACGGTACGGGACGAATACGGATACCGTTACACCCCTAGCGGCAGTGTTAATTTCGTCAGCTATTTTTTAATTTAGTTTTAGTCTTAGTCCTGTGTTAAATTTCCTTTTAGTTTTAGTCATATTTAGTCACCTTCATCCTGTTTTTATTTAGTCAAGTTTTAGTCGACTAAAAGTCTGAGCATTTTAGTCGACTAAAACAGTAAACATTTTAGTCAAGATTTAGTCGACTAAAAGTCTGAGCATTTTAGTCTTATTTTAGTCGACTAAAACAGTAAACATTTTAGTCTACTTTTTGTCAATGAAAACTGTTGAGTCTTTTTTAGTCATCAGATTATATAGAACATTTCAGTCAAACCAATAAATTGTCATTTTAGTATATAAATAAATAAGATTATCTTGTCCTTATTTGATGAAAAACACAGGTTGAATGATTTAAGAATGCAGCTTTGCAGAGAGTATCTGGTTTGTGGTGTTTGTACCTCTGTGTTATGGCCACATTGCTTCCCTTCTGAAGAAACAATGCATTCGCTTTTTTTCTCCGCCTCATTGTAGCGAAAATGGGCCCAAATATCACATCGTTTCTTTCTCCCAAGCAGTGGTGGCTTTAGACTCTTTCGTTGTCAGTCATTTTGACGGACAGGATCGTAACATTTCCGTCATAATCCATTATTATCCGTCGAGTGCACAATGCATCACTCACTCGCGCTGACGGGGGGTATTCGGTTAACGCGACCACTGCTCTTAAGCCCTGTTGTTGCCATTTTATTTTCTGTTAAATAAGGTTAGTTAGACCATGAGTCAGACCATGAGTTAGACCCGAGTCTTCCTGACAGTTCATATTGTGCCGCTGCCCGGTGTAATTCAAAAGTACCGCCGCGCGCAGCACAGAAACAGCTGCTGCTCTGCCGCAGCACCGGAAATGGAACTGCTGGGAGAAAAACTGACTATCAGAGGTTTAACGTTATCTTTGATAATATTTCGTCTCCTCATTTTTCGTCAACGAAAGTAAAGAGAGATTTTGTCATAGTTTTTATTTAGTAAACTACATTTTCGTCTCGTCACTTTTCGTCAACGATATTGCATGATGATTTCGTTACAGTTATTGTTTACTGCCGTCGGTGCCGTCTCGTCATCGTCTCGTTTTCGTCATGGAAAAAAAGGTCGTTGACGAACATATTTCGTCATAGTTTTAGTCAACGAAATTAACACTACCTAGCGGGTGTACTTTTGTTTGGAGCAACTGAATTAACCTCAGCTATCGTTGTTGGGACGAGTCCGTAAACACAGACATAAAAACACAGAGGCTTTTTTGATCAACTTCACCAAGAACACCAGTCATTACAGATTCACTTCTTGCTGTTCCTACCTTTTTAATGTAAGAGCCCAATATAAATGCACTCAACATTTTTGCTGAATCCAGCTTTGTATGTCTATTTGAGGACTGAGATGGATGTGTCGGGTTTTTTCTGGTCAATGACTGAAATCTTTTATTTCAGAAGATGCCCTTGTGTTATTACCACACTACAAGCTCTATTATTAAACGACTATTTAGTTTTACTGCAAAAAATATATCTAAGTTGTCCTTCAGTGCATTTATTGGGCATGTCCTGCCAAAATGTGTTGAATACATTTTCTTCCTCCTAAAGGATTTTTGTCAATGTTAAGAAGCTTGCGCATTTCTCCTTTCCTGCCGTTGTTGGCACATTGATGTGTTTAAGGATCTGTCACCACCACCACCACCACCACCTGTTGTCCAGTGTGAACACATTGGCTGAACAAAACAAATCTGATACCAGCCAATAAGTGCGGTCCGTTACTGGCACGCCATAACTACACTTGTTTTAAACATACTCCAAAAAAATAAACATTTACAGAAACCCAGGTCTTCATCATTACATTACATTACATTGCATTTAGCTGACGCTTTTATCCAAAGCGACTTACATTACATTCGACCAGGAAGACACAACCTTGAAGAAAACAGAATCATATAAGTACATCAGGTTTCATAGAGCCAAACATTTCAAGTGCTACTCAACTGGCTTTAGATAAGCCAGTCCTTTATTAGTATATAAGTACTCTGTTAGCAGTTCTTTGTTAGTAATTATATCGCTCGAAGTGGAGTCGGAAGAGATGAGTTTTCAGTCTGCGCCGGAAGGTGTGTAAGCTATCTGCCGTCCTGATGTCAATGGGGAGCTTATTCCACCATTTTGGAGCCAGGATAGCAAATCCACTGATGGGAACTTGGGTCCCCCTCGCAGCGAGGGTGCAGCGAGTCGTTTGGCTGATGCAGAGCGTAGAGCACGTGCTGGGGTGTATAGTTTAACCATGTCCTGGATGTAGGAAGGGCCAGCTCCATTCGCAGCATGGTACGCAAGTACCAGTGTCTTGAAGTGAATTCTAGCAGTTACCGGAAGCCAATGAAGGGAGCGGAGGAGCGGCGTGGTTCATCATGTGCTGAACTAAGTGGTTTGGTTCACTGCATTTCAGGTTTGCGTTTAATCATTGGCTTGATTGGGCCTTTATAACAGAGCCAGTCAATAATTATATGTTGACTCAAAATTCCTTATTAGAACATCCAGTCCTTGATGTTTTTTTCATACTATGACTCCAGCTAATCTGTCTCTTTTTGGTATGTATCAAATAACCTGGTTTTGAGTTTTGAGTCACTGTTGGGTTCTTTAACATAGTTTTTGTTTCCCTGCCTCTTCAGGAGCTGTGTAGCCGGCTGGAGTCTGAGGGCAAAGTGGACTCTGCCTCGTTCCTCGCTGCAGGGACCGCTCTGGCCCAGCAGAACATGGCTGCTGCGGAGAAACCCGACCTGGAGCTGTACAAGAGCAACATGCCGGCCTGGGAGGCAGAGAGGAAGCAGCTGATCCAGAGAGAGAAGGAGCTGAGGAAGCAGGCTGAGCAGGAGAAACGGGAGAAGTTAGCAGCCCAGGCTGCAGCCGAGCAGCAGGGGATGAGAGCCGAACAATGACACCTGACATTTTCATTGAGTTTACCCGTGGAAATTGTGTAAATTGTGAAATATCAACATCCACATCTACAACATTACCATTTTGTCTCTATTCAGTTTTGTAAATAACAATTATTGTGTGCTTATGTGAGAACTTAGTAAGTATTGCTCTGTTTTTATACAACGAAATAGGGCAAATATTAAAATAATGTAAAAATTGGGTCTCATTTGTTGTTTTTCTCGGATGATATCATTATTTTAACATATGCACACATGAATAACCGTCAAGCCCGATGGTCGAGTGACCTCATGTAAGCAAAAGAAGGGAAAGATTGTGCCACCAAATCCTCCCACTCCTTTCTATGTGTGTTTGTGTGTGCGTGCGAGTCAAAAGCAGGAGATGCTTTTGACTCGCACGCACACACAATGTATGTTTTCTCACAGGGGACTGAAAGGAGTATTGCACGGAAGAATTTGCTAATAGCCAATCTAGAAAGAACCACATTCTTTGCTTGGAAAGAAATGCATTAGAGGCCAGAAGCATTTTGTGCATACTGAAAAACATAAATAATGCAGTAAAAATCCTGATATATATATAAAGTCAGACATACATTTCAAATCTGTGTTTGTTAAAGAATTAAAAAGGTCAACATGAGAGTGCAGCATCAGCTAAACCTTTGACACGTGATATGAGCATTAGGAGGGTTATTTTGCATAGTAGAGAAAATATCATTGGTGTATTATATTTACTTTCTGTAAAATATACCTTTGGTGAAACAATTCAGAATTTGATTTGAGTTTTTAATTGACTTTTGAAACTATATTAATACGTTGTTGCATCTGAGCTGCTTAGTAAGAATGTAAAATGGTTTTAATTGCATTTCAGAACACATACAGTAATCACTAATACATGGCTGTATGAATAGCATTACGACCAGCTCTGATTCATATTTCTCAAAGCATGTAATGTCATCCATACACTCACAAAAGTTTAGCAGTTAAGTTGAACATATATCATTTAGCCTCCTAATGCTGTAACATTTTGAAGTGACAGCTTGTTATGCTACAGTCACTTCCTATCTACACTGTTTACTGCTGTCGATTGAAGCTGCTATAGACGTACGGTATCCTAGCAATGAATGTACACATTACTAAAGTCCCCACTTTTATACTGCAACCCAATCAAATATGCCACTGGCACAGGTTGGAGAAGTACTCAGATCTTGTACTTAAGTGCTCAGAGTGTAGGAATACTCTGTTACAAGTGAAAGTCCTGCATTCAAAATGTGACGCAAGTAAAAGTACAAAAGTATTAGCATCAAAATATACTTAAAGTACCAACAGAGAAAGTACCTATTATACAAACATTTCAGAATAATATATATGGTATGTTTTGACTTTAACTATTGATGCATTCAAGTGTTCTCAAAGCTGGTAAAGGTGCAGCTAGTTTAATGACTTTGTGTACTGCAGGGTAGCTTGTGAATTTACTCCAGGTGGAACTAAAGTCTGATTTAACACTTGATTATATTTCACATCCTTCATCCAAATCTGTTAAGTAACCAAAGGTACCAGATAAATGTAGTGGAGTAAAAGTACAAAGTAGCATAACATGGAAATCCTCAGGTAAAGTACAAGTATCTCAACATTGTACTTAAGTACAGTACTTGAGTAAATCTACGTGGTTACTTCCCACCTCTGGTCACTGGTTTGAAACTAACTAATAGTTGCATGATCTTAACACACCAACTGAGTCATCAATAAAGTGATGAAAGAAGCAATCTAAAGTGTATCCATGCATCTTGTACCAGCTGGACTCTGCAACCCTTTCTTCTGTAATGCTTATCTCTTATAACACTTAACCGTGTACAATCTGAAGAGAATTCATTAGCTCTAATCTGCAGTATAAATGGGTCATTCATCATAATTTGTCTGCTTGTAGTCCTCAAACTCAATTTAAAATCACTGGTTTGAAAGTAACTCAATTGTTTACATTTCTTGCTGAAATTGAACCTGGGTGTTTGAGCAAGTGTGAGGAAGATGGGCTAACACTACGGATGAACCAAATCAGTTGAGACGTGATGAGGGGATAAAAGTCAGGAAGCTTGACCTCCACATCACCGGTTATGCGATGCCGAGAGCCTCTTAAGTGTTTTAAAAGAGCTGCATGTGTTTTCGTGGAGGGACAGGAGGAACTGTGTCATGGGTTATTGGACATGTGTAAATATTACAGAAATTGGAAGGGAAAGGGGGATGCATCTGAGGTGGAGCATGAATGCAAAACACCTGCTTCTCTAAAAAGAACATGTGTCTCACCGGGAAATCTTATTTGTAGAAAAAAGACAATTCAGCACATCCTTATTTAATATTTGAGGTTAAGAATGTACTATCAAATGTGAACAATACTAAATAATACTCAATTAGCAAATGCTTAAGTTATTTGAGCAGATGTGTTATATTAACATGGCTGTACTTGTCCTTAACATGCAGACACAAACCATTTTTCTTTTTTTTCATCTTTTAACTAAAGTTAATAATGAGTTCCTATTGTTGATTTGTATGTTTTATATCTGAGACGAGAGCGTCTGTAAAGCAGATAACACGATAAGATTCTGGATCCAGAGACACATGTTTATTAATATTTCATTATTCATTAAGGTCAACTGCATCATATTTAACATTTGAAAGAGATTAGTGAAGTCAGATTACATTTGTCCTTCTGTTTGTTTTGAGGGTATGCATGGCTTTCATGTGTCCTCCTGGTGTGTTGTGTTGAAACAGTAATAAATTAGGCAGATGTGCAGCGGTAATTAGAAATTGGATTTATTTGCTGTCTGATTCATTTCCCTCTTTTTGTCATCATTACCTTTTAAAGTCATCATAACCTTTTAAAGCTATTAAAGTGTCCACATCAATTCTGCAGATGCAGACCCAGTGTTTCAAATTGATGCATATGTAGGCTATATTAATTTTGGATTTTTGTTATAACATAATTTAAATAATGGGGATATTAGGAACATATCACAATTATTTGTTTCTCATAAAAAATAAATAAAATAAAATCTCACTAGGCATGTGTTTAGAAGAACAATCTATGTATGACTTTTCCTCACTCAGAGCTCTGTATCCAAGTCCCACTGTCCTAATAGGACATGTGTTAAAATATGAATATTGAAAGTCTTAAAATTAGCATACACTTACAAAATCAAAATCAATTACAGAAAAGTCTAATCGAAAAAATTATCCTTATAAAGCACAGAAATATTATGTTTCCTGAAAATGTAATCAATTATCTGCTGTACTTCCATAAAAGGTGCTGGTGCCACCTATTTAAAAAAAAAAATCTATGTGATAATTGTTTTACACAATGTGCACCTTCCCAAAGACTGTTCTCAAATAATAAAGGCTCCTCTGTATGGCAGATGACACTTGTCCAAACATGGCCCTCACCATTCGAATATGTTATGTTTTGATACGGATTTCCAGTATCTCCCAACCTCTGACCACACTTTGCATATTCATTTTATTAACAAAACTTTGTGAAAGAGTATTGACCCCTTGATGAGGTTATGTTGCTAAAACACATGTCTGAAGGATGATGTAATGGTCAGGCAAGACGAATCAAAGCTGTTCTGGAAGCTGTAGCTCCGGTCATGACACCGACAGTATCACGATGCGACCTAAAACAAATAGTCCTCAGTTTCCCTCACATTGAAAGATATGAGCATGTGGAGATTGCTGATGAAATACTGCCAGCAGGGGTTTTACTGATAAAAGACTGTGCAACAAGATAAAAGCTTAGACAAGGCGATATGCATCAAGAAAACAATGTATTACATGGGAATTAAAAGGAAAATGTTATCAAAGAGAAGTTGCATAATCTGCGGTTTTATGATTAATCTGTTTAATTTGTTCAGCGCACTTTTTTTTTAATGATCACATGAATCATGAGCCAAGAACAATGAAACACAAAGCCCCCATGCCTGTGCCCTTACCATAAAGTGTTACCGAAATGTTTTGATTGAAGGTCATTTCAGTTTTCAGCTTACATGTCTAGTAAATCAATGGCTTCAAATTAAAGCAGTTTATTCATACATATAATACTTAATGCTACACTGGAGTGAGTAGTAAACATTTATATTTGTTAGATTTAAGTGTTTCTCTGAAACGTGCTGTTTTGCTTTATTGGGGGGGTCTGGGGGGGTCCGAAAACCAGTCAGTATCTGGTGGTAGGGGTAGGGTTAGGGGTAGGGTAATGTTGTGAATCGAGTGGCCCATGGTGGTGGTGGGGTTATGGTATGGGCAGGCGTATGTTATGGACGACGAACACAGGCCACTCGATTCACAACATTACCCTAACCCTACCCCTACCCCTACCCCTACCCCTCACACCAGATACTGACTGGTTTTCGGACCCCCCCAGACCCCCCCAATAAAGCAAAACTGCACGTTTCAGAGTGGCCTTTTATTGTGGCCAGCCTAAGGCACACCTGTGCAATAATCATGCTGTCTAACCAGCATCTTGATATGCCACACCTGTGAGGTGGGATGGACTATCTCGGCAAAGGAGAAGTGCTCACTATCACAGATTGTTTCAGATTTGTGAACAATATTTGAGAGAAATGGTTATTTTGTGTATAAAGAAAATGTTTTAGATCTTTGAGTTCATCTCATGAAAAATGGGAGCAAAAACAAAAGTCAAATCATGTTACCCATCGTCTCCAAATCGAAGCTGAATTATTTTTGCTACACTTTAAAGGGACATGCCGGCATGTATGTTATGTTACTGAGACTGCAGGTCATGAAATAAAAAATAAACATCAGTAATCTGATTGAAACGTTGGGTTCTCTTGCATATAAATGAGCTGCCACAGCAGGAACACACAAACAGCATCAGGTGTGTCTCAAACTAGTTTACAAAGTCAGTAGTTGGAATATAAATGAGCTGATTAAATGAGATTCAGTGCTGGTCGGGTGTCGCTTATGTGTTTTGGTTAGGCCCTTTGGCAGGTTTGCACCATTTTCCTTAATGTATGCATCATCAGCAATATAACATCCTGCATGTTTTTCCATTGTGCTCTAATGGGCAGCCAGGGGTGGTCTGGTTGTGTTAATATTAGCAGTTCATGTCCCTAATTTGGCTTTGAGTTGCTCTCCCTGTCAATGATTACCACCGTAATGTGTATGGAATGGTACACTTGTACACCAGTGGGACACACTGTTTTCCAAGGGATATGAACCCTTTTGATTGATTAACATGTTGTATTTGACTGTCGCTGTGAGTCATACCCCCTTTAGGGGTAAACCAGGACAGTTTATCCCTAAAGAAGCACAAGAACATTATTGTGTAAAGTTTGATGTTAAATGCATGATCGTGCCTAACGGTGTGCTTTGTCATTTTGACGTGCTTTGCAGTCCTACAGCCTGAAAGTAAATCCTCCTGCGTGGGTTTCAGGATAACTGAACTGAGATGTTGACAATAGATGTTTTATGCTCGGCTCAATAAAGGTCAAATTGAGATTCAACCGTTCAAAATAGTAATGGCAGTTTAGTTGAATTTAGTTTGGTTGAGTTAATTTGGTCTTTTACCATTTTTACACTATTATTTTGTACAGTTCTAATTTAATATTTGCAGTACACTGAAAATAAAAGAACAAAAGAAAGAAAAAAATACAATGAATAAACATAACTATATTCCCAAAGATTAATATACACAACACTGTTTATACAGTACCTTCGTTTTCTATTTGTTTATCATCATATTCTTTTAAATCTATTAAGTGTATACTGTTAAGTGTTTTTTCATGATAATGATCTCTATTTACAATTATTATAGCTCTCTTCTGTATACAAATCAATGCAATTTGAAGGATACAATCTACAACAGTACATAATATAAGTGATGCAGATTCATACCAGTTGAATCAGATGGTGGCGTTGAATGATTCTCAAAGAGCATTCTGTTTTCACGTTGGTACCAGATGTCAAACGCTGTGCCAGTTCAAACAGTTTACATCTGATCTCTTTGTTAGGCTGAGTCAGATGCTATACGAATGTTATCTACATATCTACCAGACCCCAGGATAAACAACCGTCTAAATTCTCTCCAAAGTCTGATATAAAATAACTGTTAACTGCATCATTGGCAGGGAACGAGTTTAATGCTCAAAATAGCAACTGAAAACAACAATGTTATCTGTTGGCCTATTGGTGATCAAGGTTCATGAAAACAAGTGCTATCGTCATGCATTTGTCAACAACCTAAATGAATAGATAAGACCAATGTTCTTGCATGTTTTAACCCATTCATTACCGTCATCCTTTACTGCATGTCAGTTCTGAATCAAGGTTGTTTTTTTTAAATGTATTTTCCAAGTTTATAAATGAGTGAAAATGTGTTTTGACCCTTTTAGATTTTCATTTGTTTCACTAATACATAAAAAAAAACTGCTTGAAACTGAGATAAATGATCATTTCTGGCTTCTAAACTTTTAAATGACTATTGCGATGTTTTGGGAAATGTGCTTATTCTCTGACAGGAACAAGATGTAACATGTTTGTTCGTGAGCTTTAAATCTGCTAAGGTAGATTTAGATTCATTCGGAAAAAGCCAGGCTAGCTGTTTCTTACATTACATTACATTACATTGCATTGCATTTAGCTGACGCTTTTATCCAAAGCGACTTACAATAAGTACATTCGACCAGGAAGACACAACCTTGACATACGTTTCTCTCTTTTTCAAGGCTTTATGCTGAGCTAAGCTTTTCAACTACATATATAACATACATGTGACTTGTGATAATCATCTTTATCACAAAAAAGCAAATACCTATTTCCAAAGATGTTGAATATGACTTTAATGCAGTATGTGAAAGAGTTCAGAAGATTGAGGAATTCCAAAAGGTCGTGAGACTGTTTGAAGCTAAACATGTCAAAGTTTAAATATTATCAATTTAGCTTCATTTACAAGTGCTCAGGTCACTTTTCTTATATGGAGCAGGTCCAAACCATATTCTGTATCATAAATCATCAGCACGAGTCAGTGAATTGACAACATTTAAATTGTGTATTCAAAGTATCCGTTTTGTCAGTTCAGTCAGACAACTCACGTGTTCCTTTAACATGTTTATTAGAAGCAGCATATAGTTGAGTTTGGCGACTAGGCTCGGGCATCATCACTCCATAGATATACATAGCACGATGAGTGATGATTACATAACTAACCCCCGGGCCTACAGGTGGAAGCTGGGGTGGTGGTGGGGCAGGCAAGCAGCAGCGACGTAGAGGTAGCTGCGGCAATAGCAGCAGCCAGCAATGCATGGAGAGAGATCTGGCAGGTTAAATAGAGCGGCATATTAAGGAGACTCTGTTTGGTTGGTTGTAGAGTGGCAAGGGGGCGTTATGTATGAATGCAGCATAAGTGCTCGAGTTGACTGCCTGAACTAGCTCGCAGGCTTCGCCCCATTTATTTAATGTGTGGGTGTGTACACATTATGCAGAATTAAACCTGGAATGAAGACGGTTTTGTTAGACCCATCCCAAAAGCTAAGCAATGTGTTCGTACATGTCCACAGAGATCATGTTTTACTCTACAGGTAGGTGTGTTTCTCCGAACAAAGAGGCCTGTCGAAAACTGTAATCTCTCTTTATAGACTCAATCAAGCAATAAACCAAAACATAATCACATTGCGAGGCAAATCATCCAGAAAAACACCGCAATACTGTGGCAAATACAGTGTGCCACATACCTGTAATTGCACGTGTGTTTATAATTTCCTTGGTTGTTTAAATTCCTCTCTTGTTGTGGGAAATCAAATCAAATCCATAGCTGCTATCACCGGAGAAAAATGTCTACAAAGCCAACAAAGCCTTTCCAGGAAACAATGTAGTAATTGTTTGTCACAGGAATGAAGGCCCTGGAAGAATTGCTGTTTTGGAGAAATTATTTTTTCTCTCCTTTCTTTAAACTACAAAGTCTAACAAAAAATGAACGAACAAACAGAAAGACCCACTCGCCCGTGCGATTGTCTATCTACAGAACATATGCCAGAGTTACATTCACAGGAAAATGGATTCTTTCAGCAGTGTTGGTGGTCGTTAATCTGAGGCTGAAGGGCTGCAGGTTATCTGACTTAACAAACAAATCCAGGAAAAGCACATTCATAAGAAGGCTAATCTTTCAAATCTACTTACCGAACATTCTGCGACACTGGAAACCTGACATTCACATAGAGAAATACACAACAACAGGCTGAATTCATATTTTATACAGCACATTACATAACAACAAGTGTGTTTTTCAAGAGTTCAGGGTCAGTGTAGTAGGATGACATCAGGCCGCGGGGCTCAGGTTCTCACTTCCTCTGAGTTTAACATGTTCTGTGAAAGCGGAAAACAGCCTGAATCAGTGTGTGTCCAGGCCTTTTTTAAAACATGCAGACCTGTACTTATTTGAGTTATTCAAATGTTGAAAATCCTACTGTATCAACAACAAAACCATGCTGTTCTTTACACAATAATTCAACTGACATTGATCTCAGGGTTAAGAACATCACACACAGACAAGCTCCAGCCACAACTATAATTCACTGCTGACATCATCCAACCAGCTTGTTCTACAAAGCAAGCAACGTGTGGGCGTTGTTCTACAAAGCAAGTCCTGATCGAAAATGGAGATTCTTAGGAACATAAAATATTAGTCGTTGAGATTTGAATTTCCCTGGAATTTCCAATGTTTGTTCAACATTGGCTGTGCAATCTATTGTGGTGGTATTTTATAGACCACACTGAGTTTCCCAATTGTTGTCATCAACATGGTTTAATTAAAAATGGAATTGGCTGTAGCACAATAAAAATTGTCACCAGATGGTAATGCAGAAATTGAAAAGTGACTTATGTTAAAAAAGTTGTTAAGAGAGATGCTAAATCAAGATGGAGTAGTATTCCTTTCATGCTCACCAAAGGCATTGTAAAGGAACTTGGTGCTGCCAATTGGAGGCTCTTTATTGGCTATTACAAAACAGTAATGCAGCATTTAATGGCAATCTTAGTAAGAGTACGTCTCAATTATTTGCAGCTCTGTGAAGGATACACAATAAGTGCTTCTGGTGATGTTCACTCTTCATGTAAACATTAAATGGTTAAACCACAGTCAAATGTACAGTTTTGGAGGGATTTTTGAGGTTTTACAAAGATTGCTTTCTTGTTGTTTTATACATTATTTATGATAAAGTAATCATTATTAATTGTGTAAGACAACAGAGTCTAACATTGATCCGCCTATGTTTTCCTAAATGTAACTCACAGCTCATGGTGGGTTAACTTCTTTCCATTCTTTTGAAGAAAACAGGTCTGAATAGAAACATATCCGATTTCAGGAGTTTTTATAAAAAGGCTGTGGACCTCCTACAGAGTGAACAACTACATGGTTTGTTTTGCAGTTTAACTCACATGCCCGGCCATCATGTCAGGGACTCTGGTGTCATCGCTCTCTCTCAGCACAAGTTGTTTGTTTGCTCCACGGTAAATATTAGGGACAAATTACAATGTGCTGTGGTCATTTGCATGTGTTTTTTTAAAACAAAATGGACTCCATTTTAATAGCCTGATCAAATGTTCTTGATCATTTGCATATTAAATGATGTTAGAAACTGTTAATCTTAGTCTTGGTGTTTTCTGAGAAACACAGAGACCAAGCAGGATGGCTGCAGGTTGTTGAATATATTTGCAGGACATATGGTGAACAATGGATTTATTGTTTGACATTTTGTTGATTTGTATCTATAATTTTGGATTCGTCATCCCAAATCAATCCTTATAAAATGATTGTCAGGAAATCAATTAAGGATAACCTTTAACTGAATTAGTTATTTGGCCATTACAGTAGGGATAATATGCAGGTGTTTCTTTTATATAAATCATGTTTTACTATCATATTTCTACTGTTTTGACATCACTGGTTTAACATTGCACCTGCCTTTTGAGACAATTGGTAAATTAATCTTAATATGAAATGTATTTTAAATTTTATTTCAGGTTGCTGTTTTTGACATTAAAGGAATAAAGGGTTTGAACATATTGTGGCTTAAATTGCTCTGAATTTAACCCCTGACTAATTGCCTAAAATAACATTTTAACACAATATGAATTGTCCTTATGGTCATATGAATTACATTTAGTACGTTTTACGGTGGGTTTATGATGTCAAACCATGTTGTTCAAGCATTGTTTTGAGTTTAGATTAGACATTAGACATTGAGCTCAGGGTTAAGAACATCTCACGCAGACAAGCTCCAGCCACAACTGTAACTCACTGCTGACATCATCCAAGCAGCTTGTTTTACGAAGCAAGTCCTGATCAAAAATGGAGATTCTTAGGAATTTATAATATTAGTCGTTGAGATTTGAATTTCCCTGGAAGGGGAAAACGTTTGTTCAACATTGGCTGTGCAATCTTTTATTGTGGTGGTACTTTATAGACCACACTGAGTTTCACCATAATCAACATGGTTTAATTATAAATGGAATTGGCTGTGGTACGATACAAATTGTCACCTCTGTATGACGGTTGCAAAATATGTCCAAGGTCTTTGGTGCACCAGACAGAGCAGGCAGTGGAGTTAAACTGAGGGGAGGGACTGAGCTCAGCAGGAAGATTGAAGTCAGTCTTATTTCAATGAAGTCTGAGCTAGTGTCTGCTGCCTGCCTTTATCTCTCCTGTGAGGGAAATATGCTCTTACAAAGCCAGCTGAGGACTAACCACAGCAGCTGCTACATGATGCCCGGCAGGGGGAATTTAACTTTTTTCAGGAGTTGGTTTTAAGGTTCAAACTGGTTTTTTTCAGATTTAACAATGTTGCCCAGAATTATTTTATGTGCACTTCTATCCGTTTATTGCTCTGGACTAGAAATGATAGCGTTAAGAAAAGTTGTTTCTCGACTTTAACTGCGTTTGAAGGACATAACAATGAATAATCAATCGATGACAGGGAGGACAATGGTCCCGACCATTCCTTCCATAATGTTTATTTTCGGGGTGGTTGGAAATGTCATCGCCATCGTAGTTCTTTGCAAATCCCGCAAAGAACAGAAGGAAACCACGTTTTACACGTTGGTGTGTGGACTGGCAGTGACGGACCTGCTGGGCACACTGCTGGCCAGCCCGGTCACCATCGCCACTTATGTGAAAGGCTCGTGGCCCGGAGAGGACCCGTTGTGCCAATACTTTGGATTCACCTTGCTCTTTTTCTCCCTGTCGGGGCTCAGTATAATCTGTGCCATGTCCGTGGAGAGATACATCGCTATAAACCATGCCTACTTCTACAATGACTATGTGGACCAAAAACTGGCGGGTTTGACTCTCTTGGCGATCTACATCTCCAATGCGCTCTTCTGCGCCCTGCCGATTGTCGGCTTTGGACAGGTGAAGAAACAATACCCGCAGACTTGGTGTTTTTTAGAGTGGAGGAGCAACAAGACCAGCGATGCAGCCTACTCCTACACGTACGCGGGCTTCAGTTCTATTCTGATCCTCGCCACTGTTATCTGCAACGTGCTGGTGTGCGTGGCTCTGATTCGGATGCACCAGCGATACGTGCGCAGGATGTCGCTGGGAACCGATCTGGGACGCACCGTGGAGCCACCGAGGAGAGGACGCAGCTTTGGACGTCTGGCCGGTGCAGAGATTCAGATGGTCATTCTGCTTATAGGCACTTCGGCAGTGGTGCTTATCTGCTCCATCCCTCTTGTTGTAAGTTCTCTGTTTCTGCGTCATGTAGACTCTTTTTATCCTTTACGCACTAAATGTAAACTTTTTTTTTTTGCAGACCAAACAATTTGGTTAACATGTCTTGCCATATTTTTGCCGTTCTCTGGCTTTACTCCATTACCCACGTTTTACGCACGGCTCCCAACCCCATCCCAAAAAAGTGGTGTAATAGAGAAAGAGAGTTAACATGTTTTTATTTTCGTCTCCCTGCTCTTCTTTTTTATTAGTGTGTTTTTCACCTCATACCAATCAGACACAGATATGTGGACTCATACTGCTGCAAACTCACACATATTTTCCTCAGAAACACACATAATCAGCTGCTAGCACACACATAGTTGGAAGCATTTATCTATCTACTCATAATGTATTATTTCTTCCCTTATAGGCTCAGGTGTTTTTGAACCAGCTGTATAAAACTCCAGTGGAGCTGCGTCTGGACAAAAACCCTGATCTACGAGCGATAAGATTTGCCTCCTTTAATCCCATTCTTGACCCCTGGATCTACATCCTGCTCCGCAAGGCTGTTCTCCTCAAACTCATTGAGAAAATCAAGTGTTTATTTTGCAAGATAGGAGCACGGAGGCAACAGAGACAGGGAAACCTACACATAGACACCCAACAACTCTCCTTGGCCATTTCTAACCAGGACTCAAAGTCGTTGGTTTCCCACAACCTGAGAGACTTCACCAGCAGCTCCCAGACCTTCCTCTACCTGCCAGAGGGAAGTGAAGTGTACAAAGGAAGCTGCCATAAATCAGACACACCCTCTGATTCACAACCTTCATCAGTCAGAAACTTACAAGCATCTTATTCGTCTGAGCAGGGCAGCGTTGAGGCTCACAGTAGAGAAGGGACACATGTAATCAGGGACCTTTCAGCTCTGCCATGCCCAAAAGACACAGCACTTCAGGTGTCGTTGAACACACAGACAGTGGAGGAAAAATGCATCTGACTTAACTCTGAATTAGGAAAAAACTCTAAATTCACTCTGAGTGAGACTGTCTACTCAATGGCTTCTCCAACAATGAGGCACATAAAGAAAAGAAATGACTCTTGTGATGCGGGGGCATGAAGTGAGAAAGAAAGTTACACTTGAAGTGCGGTGAGCTTTATTCTCCGGTTGTTTATTCTCTGTTTCAGCATCTACCTCAAGTGACCATCTCTGACTGTATGAGCGATTTGTCGTTTTGCCTAAAATGTCATTCTAACAGACATTACCCTCACCTCATGACTCAAGATTCAGTGATGGAATATATTTTTCATAATTTCAGCTATATTAAAACCTATAACTGTGACACATAGTAAATGGGTCCAGTTAAATGATTGAGTCACAGGCTTGTGGTTAATATGATACATTTAAACAGTATTGAATGTGAGTAATCACTGGCATGTGTGCTGCCATTGTAATTTATATATTTAACCAACTCTAATGGACAGCGCTTTTTGAAGGACATGAGTTAGTTCCATGACTAATATACAGTGCAGTATTATTATGTGGCAAACCCTTAGGGTTTTGTTCCTAAGCCCTGGAATACACACACATAGTCACCTAAAACTAGGAAAACTTATTTTCCCATCTTACAATTAGGCTACAATGATTCACGTAACACTTATCTCTCCCCAAAGCTACAGAAAATGTGGTAACCTGTGGACAGATGTTGCGTTAATGTTGAGTTAAGCAACATCTGATATCAAACATATTTCAGCACACTTGTCAGCTTGAGAGAAAATGTGTTGGAGATGATTGATGTTGTGTAAAATATGGTTTGTAATAACATTATTCTTCTCCATGAGAAGGTTATAGTTGATAAATCACACGCCTCAAGGGACTGTCCACACTAAGGATGTGTTTGATCAGAACACTTTTTCATGAATTTCTATTTTCAGCACAAACATCCAGAAAATCAGGGCTTTACAAAAAGTTTCAAACACTTAGCTACTATCATTTTCATTGGCAGATATCTATCTATCTATCTTCACTCAAATGGGGGGGTTAAAAAAATCTGAAAATTGTCAATTTCTGTAAAACATGTCAAAAGAAATGTAATGGCAGAATTCCACTTTTTGATTTCTCATAATGATAGTCGATGCTATTTCTGTGGCTGTATTACCACTATACATATATATACATACAATAGACTGAACCTTTGAACGTTTGAGCTTTTTCACTCAAATGAGCTTTATGTCTTAGTTTCAGCAGCTTTGAGGCAAACTCTGCCTCCTTTTCCCTGTTATCAAATCAACTCCAGAATGTTGCTTTATGTAATGGATAAAATACCTGCCTTTAGGATAAGCCACATCATATTTGGCTTAAGTGGCCTGTTAAACAAGGTCTTTAATTTATTTAAAAAATATTATATTTAAATTATGCACTTTATTTTGTATCATGTATGTATTGTGATGTAGAATTAAATCTGTGGCCACACATTTCATGTCTGTAAACGTTATGTGGTTTGCTAGAGTCTAGCGGTAATAACTGAGAACTTTACGAAAGAAAATGTATACATTGTATAATGAAGCTGTAATGCCCTTGCTATTGTTTCACAGCAAACATGACCTGTGACATGTCGCCATATGTTGTCAACATAAAGCGGAAGTTAATAATATGAGCACCAAGTTTCTCACACTCTCTTTTCCTGCTAAGGTTTGGTGAGATCCTCTCATGACCCCCATTAGCACAGACAAATGGCAGAAGAACAGGCTTCTCCAAAGTCTATAGACAAATAAAGGAACGTTTAACACTCGGGTAAGGTTAGACACAATTAGGATTTTTTTAAGTGTACGAAAAGCCTCTGGGTCTTAGTAATGTGTCAAATAGCTAATGCCAGACAGACAGAAACAGAGAATGGAGGGGAAAAATATCAGGAAGTTGACCTTGCCGGGACAGATTCCCTCCTGAAACAATAAACAAAATCTAAGGCTCCAATTCATTGCAATTAATCTTAAACAAGCATTGCAGTGGCTTTGACAAACACGTTTTGAAGACGCCTGAAAGAGTATAGTGTAAGATTATCCAGTAGACTCTAGGAACAATACACATTATTGAATCAAAATTGTGAAAAGATTAAGCTTGATGTTACGGTATGCTGTGATATGTAAAACAAGCCCTCCACCCAATCCTCTTTGCTGTCAGTCTGCCAAATAACTTATTAAATGTATAAATGAACAACCAAAGAGGCTGATATTTACCGCCTGTGTGAACAGGGTCACAGTCACATCCTGTACAAATAAGAATAGCCTCACTAACCTTTACTCAAACAAATCTAACACAAGTCTTTTCGAAACATCAGCAATAAAGGAAGATTATTTTGATGCATATGTTATGATAAAAGGAGGTGATGCTTGTGTAAAAGGATCCTAAATCACATACAAGTTGACATGAACGTCATTGTGAAGCTGCTTTACAACACAGGTCCTTGGGTGACACTCTGCACCCTGTCTCCTCATGTGCTCATTGATAAACAGCAGAAAACACCTGCTGCTCCTCCACCTCTGCTGTCAGCCTCAGTTGTAAAGGACACTAAACAATCCCAGTCTGGAAAGACGCCAGAACCAAAGCAGAAGTGATGCAGGAGCTGATAAATGCTCTATGGAGGTAAAAGAGCCACAGGCTTATATAAGTAATAGAGAAAATAGGAGATGTGATTTGTAAAAACAGGATTCCCTACAGTGTTCCTCTCACATTAGTGCCAATATCAGCCTTTGTGACGCCAATTAAGCAATTGGATCGTATTGCTAATATGCTATAACAACAAAGAGCTTAGACCTGGCTTAGATGGTCAGTTTGTCCTCACATCTCACCGACCCAGCAGATGGTCCAGCTGTTTTGTTTTTTTACATTTTTTCTTTCATATAATTTCACAACATTTTCTTGAAAGAGAACTGCAGTGAGTATCAGGGAAACTATTTTTATTTAAAAGATGTTACTATTTTGTGCTGTGGGAACCATAAATGAAATGCTACTCACTCCCTGAAAATAGTTATATAAGAGAACAAAAACTTGTAATGAAAGCTTGTGTTATAACAAGCTGAGAAAGTCTGTTGAAAAATACTACTGAGGATATTTGATCATCCTTTTGATTTAATTAACACAACATTGCTGAAGTGCTTCTTTAAGGTCGTGGCGGAAACCTCAGGGCAGAAATCTCTTGATGGCATAATACTCATTACTAATGTTGTGTCTTAAGAGTTTATATAAGGCAAGGCAAGGCATGTTTATTTATATAGTAACTTTCAACACAAGGCAATTCAAAGTGCTTTACAAAAATGAACGACATCAAGAGCATTAAGGAAACACATTATAAAATGGCATTTAAAAACAGTCATTAAAAAGCAAAGATAATCAAATCAAATTAAAATAAATACATGAATAAAAGTTACAGTGCAGTGTGAGATATAAATAGTTCAATTCAAAGCAGCGGCAAACATACAAGTCTTGAGCTTGGATTTAAAAAACACAAGAAGAAAATGCCATTTATACTATTGACCAGAATAAAGGTGTTTATTTATGTGTTAATATCTATTTGTTTAACCAGGTGAGGCAATTGTAGATGGAAACCTGTTCTGCGATAGAGAACGGGCCAAGACACAGTAACCAAAATCAGTGAAATAGATAGACCAAAAATAAATGAGACGATATAGTTCATGATGTGTTATGTTTATTTGTCTAGTGTCTTTGTGCCAACTGTATGAATGTTTGCATGTTATGTTTACTGTTGAAGCAGGGTTAGTTGGTGCATGTAGTTGCCTGTTTTCGCCACAAGGACGGCGTGAAGGTTAGGAAGAGCGTTTCTTCCTCGGTGGTTGAGGGAACTGTGACCATAGACCAGTGCTTCTCAAAGTGTGGTCCGCGGACCACTGGTGGTCCGTGAGTATATTGGTAACATTTCACATTTTACATAAATTAATTAATTTGAGTTTTTCCGCACTCTCGCGGGAATATTTCCGCATTGGCGCGAGCTTAAGTTTCACTTTAAATTGCATGATATAGCCCCGCGCAACACCTTCAATCATCACACATGTTGCCACTTGTTTGTCCCATTTTCAAGCGATTTCTAATCTGTTCTGGAAAAACGATGTGATTTTGGATATTTGTGGAGTTAGGTCCGTGTAACATCTTGGTGAATACAAGATCTTTGATTACAGAGATCACGTGAATGACGTCAGGTATGTGTGCATGTTACGCGCCAGTGGAAATAAAAGATGGACACTCGGAATAAAATAAGTGGTCCGCTTCATCTGTTTATGTAGACACTTACATGTCCATAGAACAGAATATTACATGGTGTCAGAGTTAGTTCATTTATCATCGACCTGACGACGGAAGATGGAGAACACAGGCGTTCCAACACCACGAATGGACTGGGACTCGTCTAATCTGCTGGACGCATGGAGAAAGTTTCGGCAGCATGTGCAGCTAATGTTTTCAGGCCCGCTACATGCTAAAGAGGAGGAGGAAAAATGTAGCTATCTACTCCTATGGATTGGGGGAAAAGGCAGAGATGTTTTTATACATGGACTCTCACAGAAGACCAAAGTAAGGTACTAAAAACGTACTATGACGGTTTTGAAGCTTATGTAACTCCGAAAGCAAATCCCATATTTGCGCGCTATAAATTTCATGAAAAGATCCAAGGAGACAGTGAGAGTTTTGACCAGTTTGTAACGGAGCTAAAATTTAGTGATGGTGAGATGAAGCCTTATGAAGCTGTGAAGCTTTCCAGCCAATAGAGAGGCGAAGTCACGCCCATCTACTTCCTTATCTATCTACTCTACTTTTAAGCTCGCTCCATAGAGAGGCGAAGTCCCTCCCTTTCCGGGAGCCTCCATGGGACCCCGGAAGCGTAAAATTATACATTGAAGTCAATGGAGAGAGAAAACGTATCTTTTGATCCCGTTTGAATTGTGCCACGAACTACACATATGATGTTTGTCAATCTTAAACAATCATTTCCATGTCAAAAAAGTCACATTTTGTCGTAAAACTGTTGAAATATAAGACTATGAAAAATACGTGACTACAAATCCCAAATCCCATTCTGGCTCGCGTAAGTGATGTCACAGGCGATAATTCTCCAAGTGGTTGCGACTCGTAAATAAAGCGAAGAAGAAGAAGATCTCATAACTGATTTATTCCCTCCAATAAATAAGAGATTGCTAAAAATAAATTCACTTTTACAAGATGCATGTGTGCTTTGTACCAGGTTGTAATCACATAAGTGATCATACCACTTGCTCGTTCTATCGATTCCCGTCTGATGAAAGGACCAGGAGTCGCTGGATCAGACATATCAGGTAATATACATGTTGTGCATGGAACACAGTCAAGTTAGCTACCTAGCTAGTAGCGACAAGTAGCGAGCACGTTAGTTAGCATTACATTACTTAGCCTTGTCATTTTTAGTAGCCTTACCATGAAGTTATTATTTTATTACATGAAGTAAGAGTAAGAGTAGATGGTAAGTATTTCGTGAAACATTTGAAGAGTAGCCTACTGCGCCATCCACCGGGTGCTATGGAAGCAGTCAGGGAGAGTCGAAGGCAGGCAGGGAGCTTTGCATGACAGATTCTTCTGGACGTGTTTCATTGTGATGACAGTAAGGGTGAGTCAATCTGTTTGTTGGAAAGACAGTAGTTGAGTGATTACTGAGAGAAAATTATTAGAAGAGATAATTACTCAAAGTGTTGTTACTTTAAAGTGTTGTTACTGACCTTTTTCTCTTTTATTTCCTTTCCCTCACCTGTAACTGCTGAGACCCTGAGGAACATGCACACTGACCTGCCCTGGCAACCTGATTTCCACTGTACGTAATAGTATTTGGTTATGGTATATTATTTATATACATCAAAGGCACAATGCACCCCCCAGAGACACACATGTATTGAGTGTGATATTGTGCATAGGTCATGTGAAATCATCTTTACACACTAGAAAACTGTAGGAGTGGCAACTTGTTTTGAAATTGAATTTTTAATATCCGATAATGAAGTTGATCTGTTTTCTTTATTCTTCTCTCTTCCCAGCTCCATCCGGCGCCGTGCTCTGTTCCTGCAGGTCCTGCTTGCTAATCATTATGCTCATATGTTTTTACACAATTACAAATAAAGTCAATGTATTGTATGAAATGAAGGTTGTGCTTCATTCGGAGTCAATAATACATTCATTCTGCCTTCAACTGCACAATGACTGTGGACTGAACCGGCATCCATGTAGCTGCCCCCCAGTAAGATGAACCAAGCAAAGAGGGTCACCATCATGCCCAAGGACATCCAGCTGGCCCGCCGCATCCGCGGAGAGAGGGCTTAAACTGACCTGAGACCAGCACACCCAAACACAACGGCTCTTTTAAGAGCCACCTACAGTTTCAAAGAGTTGCAATCCTACGTTATTATAATGATTAAACTGGTTCATGTGTCACTTAGTTTACTGAACCGTGATGAATGAAAGAAATGAGTGAGGTAGTGGTTTAAAGAAGTTACAAAGACATTAATATATGAGTAACAGGTCAGTGTAAACACAAGCTTCTGTCAATTATGGATCATTCAAACTATATACAAATAATATGTAATAAAGTTCTAAAATAAGTATTCGGTATATTCCTTGATAGCTTTTGGAGAAGGTTGTTTTTAAGTTTACTAAAATCTATCGTTTCAACTGTTTCACTTTATAAAAAGGAACAGGTGAGTAGAGCATTATTGAGTTTCTTATTCTGTCAGTAAATTATCCAAATGAAATGTTTTTCATTATTTTAGTCAACCCTAAACAAATTGATTGTACCTTTTAATAATGACCTTACATGGTCGCCAAAGTTAAATTAACTTCAGAAAATCAAATCTGTTCTGAGAAAAAACTAATAAATGTTTAAAGATAGGAACTTGCCATCCCACTGAAAAACAGTCCGTAGAGATTTAAAGGCGTAGTTGTAGTTCAGTCCAACATTTAATTTGGATTCATTTCGCCAACAGAATATATATATTTTTCAAAGTCAACTTTATTGTCAATCTTACTCAGTTTGTGTTTATAGACAGAGATCAAAAAGACGTTTCCAACAATCCCAAATACGAATAATTAAATTATACAATTTACCGATGGCATGGCCAGCGGTGTGTGAATGTGTATGAATGTTAGTTCCTAGAGTAACATACACTGCTCAGTATGAATGGGTGAATGACATGTAGTATGTAAAGCGCTTTGAGGGGTCTTAAAGACTGGATAAAGCGCTATATAAGTACAGTCCATTTACCATTTACAGATATGTATACAAATATATATATATATATATATATATATCCTATATACACCATCATGTATAATGATGATGGTGTATGATGTAGAAGGAAGTGTGGTAGATAGCAAGTAAATATAGAGTTACATACAGATCCATGTTACAGCAAAAGATGGAATAACTAAGAAGCACGCAGTATAATAATAATTACATGCAACAATTAAATAACTGCTCAGCGTCACCACAATCCCAATCTGCTGTGTCCTGTTTTCCTCCCCTCTGCATAACACCCCATCACACATACGGAACACAACGCAGAGTCCCAGGGTGTTAAGAGTATGTTTATTTAAATGTCCTCCTCTCTACTGGCCAACACAGGGAGCATATGCTGGCTGTAGAAGTTCTCCAGGAGGAGGAGATTTCCATGCCATGCAGGGTCTTTGGGGATGAGGATGATGAACGCCTCCTTCTGGTCCACACAACAAAGTAGCAGAGACTCCGGTCTGTGATGTGCAGCTGCCCTTGGACCTGGTGCCAGTATGGGTGATTCTCCTTGAGAATATACAGGGTTCTTACACCTTTTCAAAAGTCAAATTCAAGCACTTTTCAAGCATTTTCAAGGTGCATTTTCCAGCTTTTCAAGCATCTTACAGCTGTTGTAAATTACATATTTATATACACATACTCAAATGATTATTTCCCTACCTCACATTAAATCAGATGTTCTTTATGCTATAAACAACCAAATGTGTGTTTCGTGATAGCATTCTACACGAGGATGAAAAATTAAAGAAAAGAAAACTAAGTTTAATATTTCAAAATTAGTGACCTGTACATAGACTAGGCCTCCCATATAACCTGGCTGAGCCAATATACAACAATCAGCCAAATAACTTTTCAATACATTATTGATTAATTGTTGGTAGTGAACGCAAGTCAGAGGTACATGGTGTACTTCTACTCCTCTACAGTTCAGAGGTACATGGTGTACTTCTACTGCACAACAGTTCAGAGGTACATGGTGTACTTCTACTCCACTACAGTTCAGAGGTACATGGTGTACTTTCCTCCACTACATGTATTTAATCCCTTTAGTTACTTCACAGATGAATGATGTGAAATCTAATCAAGTGTTGAATCAGACTTTAGTTCCACCCAGAGTAAATCCACCAGCTACCCTGCAGTCTACAAAGTACTTCAGACTCGCTGCACCTTCACCAGCTCTGAGAACACTTTCATGATCAATCATTATAAAACATATCATATTTATAGTGCTGCGTACCTGGACTCACATTCAGGTTCAGGTCCGGACTCAAGTCCAGAGGTTCAGGTTCAGGTCCAGACTTATAAGTCCGGACCTGAACCCATGGCTTGTGTCAAGTTGTGTGAGTAACTAAAGTGAACTTATTGTGAGCTAATTATCAATTGAAAATTAACTCATAATCAACTCAATTTCAAACTCGTCAGGTTTATTGCGCTCCCTTCCAACTTGTGTCCACATTTCTCTACAAAGTACAAATGTAAAAAAACACTTTTTGCCACTTAGTCTACAAATGACTTATGACAGCAACTGCAGTGAACTACTACAAAGTTCAAACATTTATTTCATTTACCAAACTAAAGTAACCAAACAGTCCCTGAGCAGTCAGAGTGTACTGTCTGTGTACACCATGTATTTTCTACAACTCTGCATGTGTACATTATACAGTACATACTACATACATAGTGATGTACATACATACTGTTAGAAATTAAAATCAATGTTGATATGGCGTAATTTTGAATTAAATACACTATTTAATTTAAATCAGTTTTATTCTGAAAAAACCGGAAGTTCACACTATTAACTTAATACTTTTATTCTGAAAATTATTCACTTCCGGTTAGCATTAGCATGTGGCGAAATGCTACGTTTTCAAACCGTGAATCGAAGGTGAAATGACATGTGATGTTGTACACTGAGCACACTGGGATTAGCACTCATTTATTGACGCTGAATAACGTTCATCAGGGAATGTTTAAATAACCACAGACACCAGAATATACGTAAGTGCTAGTTTTTTTGCGAGTCCAAGTACCGGTCCCCGACGTTCCGGTTTTAACCGGACTTGAACCGAAACTTTTTACAAGTCCAGTACCGGTTCGGCTGGCCGGTACGCAGCACTAATCATATATATTATTCTGAAATGGACCAATCTGCACAACGACTACTTTTACTGTCTTTCACTATATTTAGATGAGAATACTTTTCTATTTTCACTTGAGGAACATTTTGAATGCAGGACTTTTACTGTAACAGAGTATTCCTACACTCTGGTACTTCTACTTTTACTAAGTACAAGATCTGAGTACTTCTACTTTTACTCAAGTACAAGATCTGAGTACTTCTACTTTTACTCAAGTACAACATCTGAGTACTTGTACTTTTACTCAAGTACAAGATCTGAGTACTTCTACTTTTACACAAGTACAAGATCTGATTACTTCTACTTTTACTCAAGTACAAGACCTGAGTACTTCTACTTTGACTCAAGTACAAGATCTGAGTACTTCTACTTTTACTCAAGTACAAGATCTGAGTACTTCTACTTTTACTAAGTACAATATCTGAGTACTTATAATTTCACTACAAGATCTGAGTACTTCTACTTTTACTCAAACAATATCTGAGTACTTCTACTTTTACTCAAGTACAAGATCTGAGTACTTCTACTTTTACTCAAACAATATCTGAGTACTTCTACTTTTACTCAAGTACAACATCTGAGTACTTATCCACCTCTGGTAGTGTATTAGCCTGAATTGTAGCCACAAAATCACGCAGAGCTGCATACAATTAGACTCACAATGGTAACAAGTGGAAAATAATATGTACAAATGTGTACAATGATTTTAGGTAATGTTGACTACTTAAGACTCCTGACTTATACATCTCCAAAGGAAGACTGTGTTCATTCTACAATTACATGGGATTAAAGCAAAATGTAGTTTTAATTGTATAATACTTCAATTTTATATAAAAGACAGTTTGTTTTCATGTTTTCAAATCAACAAAGTCTTGGCTTTCAGAATATTAAACTTGTTTCGGCAAATTCAGATGATAAATACAACTTTGAAGCTTCGGCATAATTACAAGCAGTGAACGGACTAATGTAACGTCACAGCAAGCATAACAACAGCCGGTGTTTCTTGTGAGTGTTTCGGGTCAATGTGACTGATTTCGATAGAGCAAGTCACATTTGGTTTAGGCACGAAACATACTACCAGTAGAAATACATTGCTTTTTAAATCGCTCTGTGTCGAATCAATAGATTATATTTCGTGACTATAACACGAAATGCCGTGAGAGCTTCATCCTCTGAACACCACACGATGGCGACTGTAACGCACATAACATAGGTACGCTCCTCTAACATGATTGTCCCCTGCAATTATTATTATCCCTCATGGAGTTCGCTATTCAGCTCGCTAACGTTAGCTTAAACAAACGTAACATGCAACGTTAGCCTAATCTAAAATGCCCTACTACGGCGTACCTTTCATGTGGCTCGTCAGCGCAGACTCTCGCATCGTTATTTTTGCAAACTTTGCAGGAGGCTACTCGTGGGCTTGACCCTCGTCTTAGCCATGGCTTGTATTTGTCTTCTGCTAGCCAACGCTCGTTGAAACTGCAACCTCCTGGCACACAGTCATCTATCACTCTCATCAGAATGCCCAGGTCACACGTAACACAAACACTTGCAGGTTGCGCGCATAGCGCGGGAAGGCCGCAACGGAGATGTTTTATGTAGAAGAGAAGCAATTCTTTTCTTTTAATCTAAAAAGCGAACTATTCAGTCAGACAGCAATTTTTTGTAAAAGTAAAGCATTTACATTTTCAAGCACTTTATCTCAATTTCAAGCACCATTCCCAAAATTCAAGCACTTTCCCAACCTTGAAAACACCACGTCAAATTTCAAGCATTTTCAAGGATTTCAAGCACCCGTACGAACCCTGAATATATGACCCACCCTCCTCACGGAGACAGAAGGATGGTAACTGGACTGCCTCCGCGATGGTCATGTTCATGTCACCAAAATCCTTGAATCTACACACAGCAAATAAACTCAAATGACACAACGAGATGTAAAAGGAGATCACACATACAGTATAGACTATACTGTATAGTCGATATAAAACTGGCCGCTTCAATCTGAAGAGCAATTAAAACAAAACACGGGAGTGTACCTTGTTCTTGTGAACACTAATGTTATCCACAGCATACACAGAGACCACGAAGTTCTTAAGGAGAAAACTAGTTCCTGAAACAAAACACGTTAGTGTACCTTGTTAGCTAATGTTAGCTAGCTGACATTAACGTTACACATTGCACTCATATTACTCACCAACATCTTGTAAAGCCGGTCCCGCTGCTCTTACAGAACCGACTAACTCCCCTTTCGTGTATGTACAGCTGTGGTGTTTTGTGAAATGCTGTGGTGTTTTGTGAAATGCTGTAGTGTTTTGTGAAATGCTGTGGCGTTTTCTGTAATGCTGTATGTGTTTTGTGAAATGCTGTAGTGTTTTGTGAAATGCTGTGGTGTTTTCTGAAATGCTGTGGTGTTTTCTGAAATGCTGTGGTGTTTTGTGAAATGCTGTGGCGTTTTCTGAAATGCTGTAGTGTTTTGTGAAATGCTGTGGTGTTTTCTGAAATGCTGTGGTGTCTTGCACTTCAGGGCCACCGTAGTTCTTTCCACCATGCGGGAGATGGGTCTGGCTGCAGACCGCAGCAAGGAGGCGTTTCCTATAGGGGCGTTTCCTAACTTTTTTTTTATCCAATAGCAACTTAAGGGATTCCAGCTGCTTTTATAAATCCTCGCAGAAGAAGTCATTGTTCTAGTGATGGGAATTCCGGCTCTTCTTGCTGAGCCGGATCATTTGGCTCAAGGGCTCTTCAGTTTACCACATATTATACCTTTTAATTAAATCAAATGTAGCACTGTTTTGACTAATGATGTATATGTGTACACATATATCACTTACACAAAACAAATGGCAACACCTATAAAAACTATTTAAAAAAGGGGCTACTGTATCAACCTATATAAAGTATATAAATATAGTTTTTCTCCCTGCAGGAGAGGGGAGCGTGCTTTGAGATCAACTGCTAGGCTGCAGCGGGGAGAAGAGGGGGACAAAAAGAGATCTCCGTCCTCTGTGTTTTATTCTTATAGAAGTAAGAAGAGAAGTAATGGGGCAGAAACCCTCCTTTTTACGCAACGGTCCAGACATAGACATCATAGCTACGGCGACATATATTCAGTTGCCAGTTACTTTTGGCATTAGGGCAGGGATATCTTTCAAGGTTTGACATAATGAATTGTGCTACTTTTAAAGCAAGCAACGATGTTTTCAAATCTGTAATCAAAAAGCTCCTCAAAAACACTATAGAAGCAGTTCCTGCCGTTGTTACGTTAGTTCAAACAGTAACAACGGACTACTTTTCTTAGCGGATGCATGTCAATTTAAATCAATACATAAAACTATTTTTTAAATTAATAAAATCTTTTTCTAAATCCATAAAAGCATTTAAATTATTATTGGGAGTCATGTTGTTACTTTGTTGAGAATGTGGCCATGTGTAATAAGCGGGATAATGTCCACATTGCACATTGCATAATGTGCCTTCATGCCGATCTAGATCCCTCCGCAAAAACAAAACAAAAAACGTCTCGTTCGCGGGCGAGTACCGGCTCCCGTCGTTCACTATAGGAAACGCCCCTATAGGAAACGCCCCTATAGGAAACGCCCCTATAGGAAACGCCTCCTTGTCTGCAGCCAGACTCTATTGCCACGCGGAACCTCCGCCTTGCAAACATTGCATCTGGCTGTTACACTGCCTTCGCTTTCAATTTTAGAATACTTCCAAACTGCTGACATTTGCTCTGTCCCGACTCCCGAGTCACCAGCTAAACGTAGCCTCTCGTTAGCTTACTGCTACTATTAGACACTGCGCCCACTGTTGCCAGATTTGAGAGAAATAAGCAACCAGGTCTATGAAAACAAGCCCAAAAGAAGCAACACATACATGATGTTGTGTAATTTTAAACCAAAACTAAGGCCTCAGGATGACTTTAAGACGTGAACATGGTAATTTTTGTTTTGTAACATTAAATAAAATAATTTTTTTAAGGATTCCCGATCCCCGATCTTTTTCTCCCGATTCCGATCTTTTAAAAATCACGTGATCGGATCGGGACATCTCTAGTCACAAATATAGCAGCCACAGACGAGATATAATCCCAGAAAATTGCATACCATCTCAAACAGTGCAGAACAGTCACTAGAAGAACTCTATATTGATGCTATCATAAAAGAGCATGAAAACACAGATAGAGAACAGGCATATGCAGAAGTAGAAATAGGAAAAGCGAGGAACAAACTGAAGTTTAAAATGGACACTGGTGCTCAGACTAGTATTATACCAGCAGACACATTCCGCAAGATATATGGAAGTGTAATACTAGGCCCCCCATCAAGCAAACTCTCAGATTATGGTGGGCACAGGATAAAAGCAGAAGGAACATGTAGACTGACATGTAAACATGGTGAGAAAACAGCCATGGTAGGTTTTGACATAGTCCATACAAATGCTCCACCTCTGTTAGGCTTAAGAGCATGTCTAGATTTAAACCTAGTCAAAATGATACATGTAGTTGATGCAAAGCCGATGACACACACAACCATGATGGAAGAGTTTGCTGATGTGTTTAAAGGCAATCGGACTGTTTCCTGGAGAATGCAGTTTCCAACTCAAACCCTCTGTACCACCAGTGGTATGTCCACCTCGACGCATCCCATATGCTCTGCGTGACCGGCTCAAGGATGAGTTGGACGACATGGAAAAACTGGACGTTATCCAAAAAGTCACAGAGCCAACTGAATGGGTTAATGCACTAGTAGTGTTGGAAAAGCCGAAAACAAATAGGCTGAGAATATGCCTAGACCCCCGCGCCCTGAACAAAGCTATCCAAAGACCCCACTATCCACTCCCTACTCTAGATGACATCACACCAAAACTGGCTGGAGCACAGTATTTCAGTGTACTAGACGCCAGATCTGGATACTGAAATATAACAACACACTCTCACTCCCTAAGCGTCCAATAACGACGTTTGGTCAGTGTCCGTGGCGTCCAATTGTGACGCTCCTAGGCTCCTTCAGCGTCATAAAGGGACGCAAATATCTTTCAACTGATTGCAATGTATTCCCATCTGCGTCGGGATTTGATGCTCATGGAAGCACGGCATTCGTTTATGTCGGCTGCCCTTAACGGAGCGTCCACACTACAGCTTCAAAAATAGCTTGGAGCTTAACGTGTCTGTAGCTTGGGGATTTTATTCAAGCAACACGACCAACAACCAATCACATGAATCTCCCGCCCCTGACATACAAAGCAAAAACCCCCGGGGATTTTATGCGAGCAATATATATATAAACTCCCCAACAGGCGAAAACCTACCAGTTTCCCCCACTGTCTCTGCCACCTCCCTCCATGCCTGGTTCCTCCGGTTTGTATCCCGGTAGGTGAAGAGGGTCTGGTCATACAAAACCGGGTGATTTGCTACGGCGATAGTTAGTTTCTCCTCTGACTTTTTTTGAAATATAGAAATGAACGGCGGGATATCTCTCCCAGCTTAGACGCGGTTTGATTGGCTACGGCTTCAGCTGTCAGATTTTGGGAAACGGGATTTGATTGTCTGGCGCTGGCTACTCCGGCGTCTCAGGCGACAGAAGTTGAACATTGTTCAACTTCTGTCGCCTGAGACGGACCGCTCTGCTACCCACAATTCAGTTCGGCGAAAAAGCGCGGCTACGTGACGTCACCCCATTGAAAGTGAATGGGCAGATTGGAGCTTTCGACGCTGTCGACGCTATAGTGTAGACGGGCCGTGAAGGTAATGTGAGCGTCCATTCCCATGAGTAAAGGATGGCAGAAGACACTACACTACCCAGAATCCCCAGCTATAGTTTGGACTACACCATGTGCTCTGTTTGACAAACCCTGTGATAGTCCTCAAGCTCTGTGATTGGAGAGTGTGCTCCGAGGGTTAAGCCGATTCTCGAACAGCACTTGAAATGGGATGGAACCACGGCAGACTGTCCAAAACTGGATTTGAACGGGTCCACCGCGTCCCCCCTCTCCCACCCCGTCCCCAGAACTACACATGCTGGCTATTCTGTTTCGCAACATGTTCTCTATGGCACGTCTCTACTGGGAGTTGTAGTTTTAAAAGACGTTTTCGTATTTCCCATAATAAGAAGTTGCCAGTATTAAACTGTGTACATCCCTGGAGGTTTAGGGGACAGGAAACACTCGCATTAATAAATGGGTGAAAATTGCTTGTGCCCATTATGGGCAGTATTAATATATATACCCACATGCCAGCTAAGGTCAGAAGAGCTTTATTTAACAGCTGGTCTTATGTGTGTGACCCCTGTGATAATATTACATTACATTAATTGATAAGCCTGAAACATGCACTTGTCAAGGTTCAGAGGCACATTTTGCAAATATGGCAGTAGCCATCGATCAGCTTAAGATTGGAACATTTGCGTTACATCAGCATGTGTAACAGTTAAATATGCAGTTGTGTTTATTTGAAAATCATTTAGTATAATCACACAAATTCTGTGTTTTATATTCAACAATTCTGTGTTCTTTATTTATTGATTGTTCAATACCTGACAAGGCCGGAGATGAAATATCTACATACATCTTATAAGAGCATAATACATTATGTATAATATCAGTTAAAATAAGTGCTTCAACATAGTTAACATTGCTGGAGGTATGCACAAATATTGATAGATGTCTTGTAATGCACTATTGAGGAACCTGCAACCCAAGTTTTTCATTCAGTGCAGAACTACACCACAGTTGTGTAGGCCTATATGATATGTCAATAAACCTTAGAAAATCATGAAATCTTGAAAGGGATGTGCAAAATAGTCATTACATACAGTCTTTAATTAACTATTAGTAGAGAATAACGAGTAATGAATATACTTTATAGGGATCGTATTAATATCTAATAATAAAAATAATTAAATTCAATAACATGCTTTAACCACCAGGTGTCCCTTTATATCAGCTGTGCACCTTTATGGTGTAAATACCGCCTATCTACCAATTGGATCAAATATAAAAGTGAGCCGAATTAGTGTTGATATTGCAAGGAGACGTATTGTGTGAAAAGAAATGTAAGATGTTGTTTAATGGCTGATATATTTATGATCCACGTCACGTTTTCAGTTCCTCATGTTTGTCTTCTCATCAGGGCTCTATAAATACAGAACTACGGCAGATATGTAATATGTAATGCAGCCGAACCGTGTATTACAATGCCGTTATGTGATGACTTTCAAAGAGAAAAGCAAGCACACTCGGAATAAAGGATTATTATTTTTTTTTTTTAATGTTTTCGGTCTGTTAATGACGATGTGCTGTGAGATGTGAGACTGGAATTGCACAGGGGGGAAATAACGTAGGCTATCTTTAGATGCGGATTTTGTTAAACTAATATGTTTAGGCTGTGGACCAACACTATACATTTACGGGGAAGGGGGTAGCAATAAAGATAACACCATTAAACAGTTACACAACATAACAGAAATAATATCGATAGCAGCGTCCCTAGCAACCACCTTGGTAACAATGAAAACGTCGCGATTTCCTGAAGTAATCTTCGTAATAACTAGCAAACTAAAGATCATGTACATCCACTGCACACATAATCTGAAATAACAACTCATATTTCTCGCATCAAATGACATCAAAACGCATTTTAATGGCCAAACTAACTTTAAAATAGGCATTTTCTACCAAGAATAAAACGAATTTCGGCCATGTTTTCTTTTTCTGCAGGGAGAAATTTGAAGATCATGTGACATAGACGCTGGGGATTCTGGGTAGTGTAGTGTCTTCTGCCATCCTTTACTCAGAAAAAATATTTGTTTCTCCGAATCGAAGGGGAAAAATACAAAAGCATTGCACACAATTTAAACCAATCAATATTGTGTAATTAACAAGGATAATCTGGTGTTTTTTAGTCGATGAGTAGTGCAGATATCACTGTAAAATCAATCGACAGTAAGAGGAATACTTACTTCCGGGTGTACAATTCGCCGTTATCCAATGGGAATGGACGCTCACATTGCCTTTAAGGGCAGCCGGCATAAATGAATGCCGTGCTTCCATGAGCGTCAAATCCCGACGCAGATGGGAATACATTGCAATCAGTTGAAAGCTATTTGCGTCCCTTTATGACGCTGAAGGAGCCTAGGAGCGTCACAATTGGACGCCACGGACACTGACCAAACGTCGCTATTGGACGCTTAGGGAGTGAGAGTGTGTTGAATATAAAGCTCACACACGACTCATCTATGCTAACCACGTTCAACACGATCTACGGCAGGTACCGTTTCAAGAGGAGCACGACGCCAGCCTGCGTGCCATGCTGGAGAGAACCAGAGAAAAAGGCATAAAGCTGAATAAGGACAAGTGTAAAATCTATGTGCCTGAGGTAAGCTATTTTGGGCACAAGCTGACAAGAGAAGGCATCCGCCCTGACCCGAACAAGATTAAGGCCATCAAAGAAATGCCTAACCCACAATGCAAGGCAGATTTAGTGACCATCCTGTTCATGGTCACTTACCTTTCCAGGTTCGCCCCGAGAATGTCAGAGGCAACAGCTCCACTCTGGCAACTGTTAAAGGAGTTTGTGTGGGACTCAAATCATGATGTAGCCTTTCAACGAGTAAAAGACATCCTAACACAGGAGCCTGGCCCAGTACTCACCTACTTCGATCACACAAAGGATGTGAAGTTACAAGTCGAGTTTCCAAACACGGCTTAGGAGCTGTCCTGCTCCAGGAAGAGAAACCAGTCCCATACGCATCAAAGACACTGACTGAAACTGAAGAGAACTATGCTCAGATCAAAAAGGAGCTATATGCAGTGCTCTTTGGATGTAGGCGGTTTCACAAATACCTGGCAGAGATAAATGGCAGAGATCAGAGCTGCTATAGCCAAAGATGAGCAGCTCTCAGTGCTGAGACAGGTGATCCAAGCAGGGTGGCCCGAGAAAATCAAAAAATGTCCACCTGCAGTCTCAGAGTATTGGAATCATAGGGATGAGATATCAGAGACAGATGGCATCCTACTGAAAGGAGAGAAAATCATCGTGCCGCACTCACTCAGGGCTGAAATGCTTTCACGCATTCACACAGGACACTTAGGGATGGAAAAGTGCAAACAACGTGCAAGAGATGTGCTGTTCTGGCCAAGGATGGGTAAGCAGATGGAGACACTAGTAGGGACCTGCAGGACCTGCAGCACCTGCCTTGAGCGACGCAGCTCACTCCCAAAAGAGCCTATGATGTCACACCCAATCCCAGAACAACCTTGGCAGGTAATAGCCACTGATCTGTTCACATGGAACAGTACTGACTATGTAGTTGTAGTTGACTATTATAGTAGGTACTTTGAGGTAGAAAAAATCACCAGCCTCACCTCCTCAGTAGTCATCCAAAAGCTGAAGGCCATGTTCGCTCGATTTGGAATACCACAGACACTAGTCAGCGATAATGGACCTTTCTACAGTTCACAAGAGTTTAAAGCTTTTGCTCATGCATGGGACTTCAAGCATGTCACAAGCAGTCCTCTGTATCCACAGAGCAACGGGCTAGCAGAAAAAACAGTTCAGACTGCCAAAGCTCTCATGGACAAAGCACACTCTCAGAGAACTGACCTGTACCTCAGCTTGTTGGAGTATAGAAACACACCAGTGGATGGTTTGAAATCGCCAGCGCAGCTACTCATGAGCAATTGTCTGCGCTCCATCCTTCCCACCACTGAAAAGCATCTACAACCAGAGCTTGCCTGTCGCAGCACCGCTCACAGCAGGAGAGAACAGTGCCAAACATGACAAAAACAATATTATGACAGGAATGCCAGACCACTGCCTGCACTACCAGTGGGAGCCACGATCCGCTTCCAGCTTCCAACAGGGACATGGAAACCTGCAACAGTAGTCAAGCCAGCAGGTACCCAGAGATCCTACAACATCTGCACGGACGGAGGTCACATGTTTCGGCGCAACAGGCGTCACCTTCTACAAACGTGTGAGAGTGACACAGATCAAGAGACTCCATCAGACGAGCAGTTGAAGCATGAGGACACTAAGACTTTGCAGCAGGACACTGAGAAACAAACAGGCCCCAGAGAGCAATCACACATTGTTTTGATAAGATCACAAGATCAGGCCGCATAGTGAAGCCAAGAAATTTGTTAAATCTGTAAAAAAAAAAAATGCAACACTGACAATGCACTGTGATTGTATTTGTTTAGAAATTGAATTCAACAGTTTTGTTTCAGAAGCAGTACTACATGCTCTATTAGAATTATTTCTGGGCAACTGTTCAACAAGATAAGTTAAACTGCAGAAGTGTTTACTAAATGTTGATGTACCAGCCTTATAATATTCCCTCAGTGATAGAGTAATCACAATTAGTAGATAGTGCCTCAAGATGTACATTTATTTGAAATGCATATGGTTATAATTTGTTATGGCAGCTATACCGTTCTTTTCTAAAGAAGGGGGATGTAACTTCTTGGTGAATACAAGATCTTTGATTACAGAGATCACGTGAATGACGTCAGGTATGTGTGCATGTTACGCGCCAGTGGAAATAAAAGATGGACACTCGGAATGAAAGAAGTGGTCCGCTTCATCTGTTTATGTAGACACTTACATGTCCATAGAACAGAATATTACAGTCCGAGAGTGTTTTTTTATTGGTTAAGTGGTCCTTGGTATGACAAAGTTTGAGAAACACTGCCATAGACTGTATATATAAAGACTGTGACGGAGTTTTTGGTTCATAATAAAGTTGCCACGAGTGAGCAAAGACAAGTGATGTCCGTTTGAGTCCTTGAGTGCAACATAAACGTAGTTTGGGTAAAATCAAGTGCTATTATCACATCTATGATTGAATCTACTAATACAATCTGATCTATCTGGCTATCTCTTGCTGCAGCTCAGTGAAGCTGCCGTGTGTTCAGTCTGGCAGGCGACGGCAATGCAAACAGCTCCCGGCCAGGTCACCCTGCTGACTCTGTTAAGTCCCGCACAAATATACAGTATATATGTAGAGCCACTTATTTCAAAGCTTTAACGCAGAATTATGGACACCAGCAAGTTCCCATGAAATCAGCAGCTAATGGGTATGACTTTGATCTCCGCTGTTATATAATTCCAAAGCAACTAGGAAAATCTTAACCACACGAGATGACCTGTCAGACAACAAGCCAATCAGACACAGATATGTGGACTTTAAATGTACTTGTTGTACATGTTTAGACTTGTTTTAATTTAGGTTTTTTTTGTGTAGTAAATGTTCAGTTCAGAAGTAGATAAAAGAGTTGTCTATCTGCTTTTACAGTTTCATCTTTTTGTCTGGAGATGTGTGTGTGTGTGTGTGTGTGTGTGTGTGTGTGTGTGTGTGTGTGTGTGTGTGTGTGTGTGTGTGTGTGTGTGTGTGTGTGTGTGTGTGTGTGTGTGTGTGTGTGTGTGTGTGTGTGCGTGTGCGCGCAACACGTTCTCACTCTCATCCCGTCACATATTGACGGACGGTCAGGGCCCCTCCCCGTCGCTATATTACATTACATTACATTGCATTTAGCTGACGCTTTTATCCAAAGCGACTTACAATAAGTACATTCGACCAGGAGACACAACCTTGAAGAAAACAGAATCATATAAGAACATCAGGTTTCAAAGAGCCAATCGTTTCAAGTGCTACTCAACTGGCTTTAGATAAGCCAGTCCTTTATTAGTATATAAGTGCTCTGTTAGCAGTTCTTTGTTAGTCATTCTATCGCTCGAAGTGGAGTCGAAAGAGATGAGTTTTCAGTCTGCGCCGGAAGGTGTGTAAGCTTTCTGCGGTCCTGATGTCAATGGGGAGCTCATTCCACCATTTTGGAGCGAGGATAGCAAATCCACGTGTTTTTGCTGATGGGAACTTGGGTCCCCCTCGCAGCGAGGGTGCAGCGAGTCGTTTGACTGATGCAGAGCGAAGTGCACGTGCTGGGGTATACGGTTTAACCATGTCCTGGATGTAGGAAGGGCCAGATCCATTCGCAGCATGGTACGCAAGTACCAGTGTCTTGAAGTGGATTCTAGCAGTTACCGGAAGCCAGTGAAGGGAGCGGAGGAGCGGCGTGGTGTGGGAGAATTTTGGAAGGTTGAAGACCAGACGAGCCGCTGCATTCTGGATGAGCTGCAGAGGTCGGATGGCACATGCAGGTAGACCAGCCAGGAGGGAGTTGCAGTAGTCTAGGCGTGAGGTGACGAGAGCCTGGACCAGAACCTGCGTCGCTTTCTGGGTCAGCTGGGGACGTATCTTCCTGATGTTGAAAAGCGTGTATCTGCAGCAGCGGGTTGTAGCAGCGATGTTTGCAGTGAAGGACAGGTTGTTATCCAGGATCACACCCAGATTCCTTGCAGTCTGAGTCGGGGAAACAACAGAGGTGCCGATGTTGATAGTCAGGTCAAGAGAGGGACAATCTTTTCCCGGAAGGAAAAGCACTTCAGGTACGTACAGGGTACCCCTTTCCCGTCATTTTCTACGGGCAGGGCGTCCCATAGACCTTCATTGCGGACACAGCGGACCCCTTGCCCGTCAGGCTTCTACGGGCAGGGCATCCCATGGACCTTCATAATGCCTATTTTAAGGTTCATTTGGCCATTAAAATGCGTTTTGATCTCATTTTATGCGAGTAATGAGTTTTTATTTCTGATTATTTGTGCAGTACATGTACATGATGTTTAGTTTGCTAGTTATGACGAAGATTACTTCATGAATGTGTACACATTCATGGTTGCTAAGGTGGTTGCTATGGACGCTGCAACAGCTCCCAGACCACGTGATCAACAACAATGGCTGTCCTTCGTGTTATTCTCGGTGAAAATGCCTATTTTAAGGTTCATTTGGCCATTAAAATGCGTTTTGATGTCATTATATGCGAGTAATGAGTTTTAATTTCTGATTATTTGTGCAGTACATGTACATGATGTTTAGTTTGCTAGTTATGACGAAGATTACCTTACGTCTGTGAGGAAAATACACGGGGCTCAGAGCCTCGTATTTTTAAAATCTTTTTTTCCTTCTAATATATTATTCTTTTCAAAATAACACACTGTTATTTACTCACCAATAACACACAATTATCCTTGCTTTTATTTATTGGTTTAATTCCATAATCTCGGTCTTTTTTGGCGTTCGTCAGGAACTGAATTTAACAATAAAAATAACCGGAAACTGACGTGGGCATTTCGAGCGATTACCCAAGATTCTCAGCTACGCTGATTGGATGTTTTAGGGGCAATGCATGCTGGGGTTTGGTGTTTATATTAGATGAAATCCGGAAAACATTTGAAAAGACTAAAATAATACTTAATTCCGAGTGTTCTTGCTTTTCTCTTTGAAAGTCATCACATAACGGCATTGTAATACACGGTTCGGCTGCATTACATATTACAGATATGCCGTAGTTCTTTATTTAGAGCGCCCTGATGAGAAGACCTTTGGAAAAACTGAAGAAATGCCGCCGAAACTGAATACTTGACGTGGATCATAAATATATCAACAATTAAAAAACTTCTCAATTTCTCTTCACACAATACGTCTCCTTGCAGTATCAACACTAATTCGGCTGACTTTTACATTTGATATAATTCATAGATAGGTTATATTTACACCATAACGGTGCACAGCCGATATAATAGGACTTGTAGTTTTTAAAGATATTACTGATTTGAATTGGATTGAATTTTGAATGTAAGAATGTACTGAGTCTGAAATAGTATAGCAATATGCTGTAAAATTATGTGAAAGCATGAATAAAACTACACATCTTCAGATGTTGTACATACAAGTGTCTGTGTGTACCTTGTGTGCCTAGTGGTTAAAGCACGTTATTGAATTATTGTTTTTATGTGTTATATTTGATTAAAAAAATATTAAGAGTACATATACTTTCATAGGGGGAAAGTAGAAGGTCTGTGATAGAAATATAGAATATAAAAAATCAAGAAGATACTATAAGTGATCTCTTCAATAAAACAGTTTAGTGCAGGATGTACAAAGATATTAATAGGAGGAGGTGCAAAACAGAAAAACGAATTAACCTTTATTTAAACATTAAATAACAGATTACGGTCTTCTTTTAAATAAGAAAAAAACGTTGGGGGTATCTATCTACAGATAAATACAAAGTACTTAACGTCTAATATATTGCTTTCCTGCAATGTTAACTATGTTGAAGCACTTATTTTAACTGATATTATACATATGGATTATACTCTTATGTATGTAGATAGAATAAGAAATGTGCAGAATATGACAGTTTAATGGTGGAGGTACACACATATTGATAGATGTCTTGTAATACACTGTTGAGGGACCTGTGACCCAAGTTTTTCATTCATTTCATAACTACACCGTAAGTTGTGTATGATATGTCAATACACCTTTAAAATCTTGAAAGGGATGTGCAAAATAGCCATAATATATAGTCTTTAATTAACTATTAGTAGAGAATAACGAGTAATTAATATACTTTATTACTCGTTTCCATTAATGTCAATTGCAGATACATGTTTAGTCTTCTCAAGCACCAACTATCAAATATCTCTCCTGATTGTTGGCACTTGACAATCACCTTACCTGAATGTCACTCAGGTGTAACTAAAGTCTGATTTAAGGGTTGTTTATATTTCACATCATTAATCAGAATCTGCAAAGTAACTCAAATAAGTGTAGTGGAGTAAAAATACCAGGTTACCCTCTGAATTGTAGTGGAGTAGAATTACAAAGTATCAATGAGCGGTCATGTGGGTATATTAATGCTATATATTGATGCTGCGCATTATGGACAGCGATTTTCACCCATTTATTAATTATATGTTTTACATTTGATAACACCAATGTGTTTAATACTGGCAACTTCTAATTGTGTGAAAAACGAAAACGTTCAGTAGAGACGTCCCATAGAACATTTTGCGAAACACAATAGTGTAGTGTGTAGTTCTGGGGGGGCGTTCGATTCCAGTTTTGGATAGTCTGGCGTGGTTTCGTTCCATTTCAAACAGCTGTTTGACGCTGTAACCTTGGCGCACTGCCACTCCAACATCCAATCCCAGACCTTGAAGAGTAATCACGGGGACTGTAGTCCTAAACGATAGCTGGGGATTCTGGGTAGTGTAGTGTCTTCGGCCATCCTAACTCAAACATTTTGACAATCGCAATGATGCTCGAAATGTCCCTTATAGGCCTACGTCTGTTTCCGGTTATTTTTATTTTGAAATTCAGTTCCTGACGGACACCAAAAAAGACCGAGATTATGGAATTAAACCAATAAATAAAAGCAAGGATAATTGTGTGTTATTGGTGAGTAAATAACAGTGTGTTATTTTGAAAAGAATAATAAATTAGAAGGAAAAAAAGATTTTAAAAATACGAGGCTCTGAGCCCCGTGTATTTTCCTCACAGACGTAAGGTAATCTTCGTCATAACTAGCAAACTAAACATCATGTACATGTACTGCACAAATAATCAGAAATAAAAACTCATTACTCGCATACAATGACATCAAAACGCATTTTAATGGCCAAATGAACCTTAAAATAGGCATTTTCACCGAGAATAACACGAAGGACAGCCATTGTTGTTGATCACGTGGTCTGGGAGCTGTTGCAGCGTCCATAGCAACCACCTTAGCAACCATGAATGTGTACACATTCATGAAGTAATCTTCGTCATAACTAGCAAACTAAACATCATGTACATGTACTGCACAAATAATCAGAAATAAAAACTCATTACTCGCATAAAATGAGATCAAAACGCATTTTAATGGCCAAATGAACCTTAAAATAGGCATTATGAAGGTCCATGGGACGCCCTGCCCGTAGAAGCCTGACGGGCAAGGGGTCCGCTGTGTCCGCAATGAAGGTCTATGGGACGCCCTGCCCGTAGAAAATGACGGGAAAGGGGTACCCTGTACGTAATATAGCGACGGGGAGGGGCCCTGACCGTCCGTCAATATGTGACGGGATGAGAGTGAGAACGTGTTGGTGTGTGTGTGTGTGTGTGTGTGGTGTGTGTGTGTGTGTGTGTGTGTGTGTGTGTGTGTGTGTGTGTGTGTGTGTGTGTGTGTGTGTGTGTGTGTGTGTGTGTGTCTCAGGTTTAGTTTTCACTGAATCAGTAAATTCATATTTGTCACATACCAGTAAAAAAGCCAATAGGAGTTTTCCATTTAATATCTGATTATTAAAAGAAATAAGCTATTTGGCAAACTAAAGTTTATTAATCCACAAGTTGGGTATTTTTTGATATATGTTTTTGTCTTGGAACATAGCATGAAAAATATCTCTTTGGAGTTTTGTTAACACAAGACCTTATTACAGGCACTTTACCTATTCAAAAACACATTGACAAGGTAACCTGAAGTGATAACAAATTCTTACTCATTTCCGGATTTTAGGAATCATTCTGTACCACTTTATTATTGAGGAAATAGGCTGCTTTGGGTCCAAACTAAACATGAAATATTTAAATCAATGATTCAGCCGGCACTTGGTGTACACCTTCTGCTTTGGCTTCAAATCTAACCATTGATCACAGGAGGTATTTCATCCTTTTGTATTTAAAAAAGACAATAAGCAAGATGAAATCTCAACCAGCACATCAAAGCTGCAATAGTTTATGGCAATTTAGCAAAGTCATTCCTGAAAGTTTCAGAAAATGTCAACTTGTTGTTTTTCACATTTTTAGGGTTTAAACTAAATGAATAATGTTGCCTTCATAGCCAGTCTGTTAGCACCTTCACACTTTATGCTAAGCTGCCCAGCTGTTGGCTGCTGCTCCATCATTAAAGTATAGACACGATAGTAGAAGGCTACTGATCTCCTCACAAAACCCATGGCAAATAAATGTAAATTGTTAACTACCCAAAATATATAACTATTCATTTTTAAAGTTAAGTAAAAAATGAATGCAATCATTAATGGTTGAATAAAGTCACAACAGCCACCACTTCAGAAGGTGCAGAGCAGTTTGAAAAGTTGTTTGTGTCAGATTTGAGCACTAAATGATATGGTAAAAAGTCTAACCACGCAGTTGCATGGAGATGTTGTTACAGAAAGTCACATGTTCATATTGTGCTCACACATACAGTATACTGCTAGCAGCGTTTCCCAGCTCGCACCACAGTCCCTGCCAACTCCTTACTCCAGTCAGTGATTCTTGGACCACTCAGTATTTTTTTAACAGCTATCTAAAATAAATATGTTGCTCCTTCATTTCTCAAATAATCATTATCCCCTCTGATCACCTATTACAATAAACAATTCCCCCTTCAACCTTTCCCTGTACACAATCTGTCATATTCAAAACTGGTTAACTTGACTACAGGGCTCCTCCAGAAGTTAGAGCTGCTGCTGGGAATCAGATTACTTGCTTCACTCTGAGGTTTTTCTGACAAATGGTATTCTGAAACAATGTTGATGGCGTTAATTTTGCTCATATCCGGATTTGTTCTCTGATTTCAGCAGCTCATAACTCAAAGCCAGTTGCTCTGTGTGTCAGCGTTAGTAATGACTAATGCATCAAACCAATTCACACACGTCCCCTTGTGTGTTATGAAGGTTTGTGAAGGAGCTCCAACAAGCCGTTTAGGACAGAGAGTGAATACACATACTATACAGAGATGCTGTATGAGAAACCAATGTGATTTTGGAAAATGTCACAATATAAATCTATTTTAGTAGACCTCAACAATGGAATTATGATCACTAGAAATGGCCATGACATGGGACCTTTAAAAGAATGTCCGACCCGAGAAATATAATATACTGCAGAAATATATCCAGAACCAATCAGTCACTTTTACTAAGTGTAAGTGTCATTTTTAAGTAACATTTTTAAGTAACTGTTGGGTTTTTTAAGTAGAATATGGTTAATTTGAACCAACAAACTCAAGGTGTACCTGAAAAACTGTCACCAATGTAAAGTTGTCCAAAACAATGTGCAAGAAATAATAAGTAAGAAATAGTCACATAGAAATGAAAAATATTTGCGTAAATAAGCCAACAGTAATACAAAAAAAAGCTATTGAGACTAGATGGTTTTCTGCATATGGGTAAAAAATCTCTGCCCTGCTCTGTCTGTGTTACATTGACTCTTATTGGTCCAAGTTTGAGTTTAATGCGGCTTTTTGAAAACAGCCTGCATCATATCAAATGTGGCTGAGAGCTGATGGCATGCATGGGAACCTCTGCTGAAAGATGCAGCATACAAGAGAAACATGATTTAGTGGAAGGGTCGATTAGACTATAAAACAACAGTTACAGGCCATAAATCAGCTAATTTGTGTCAACCTGACATTTTTTATGAAGTCATTGACTTCAAAAGGACAGGTAATTAGTGGGAACACTGTGTTATATATCTCTCACAGGCTCCACCCTCTACTGGACTCTATAGCCGCTTTCACACCAAGTACTTTGCCGTACTTAGTGCCGGCACTTAGTACGGAATTGGTACTTTTTTCTCCCCAGGATAGTACCACCTCTCTAGCAGGCACTAAAGTACTCTTTTTGGTGTGAACGCAAAATTCCAGGCACTAACGGAACTAAACGGGAAAAGTACGGGGAAAAGTACTCCGGTGTGAACGCGCCTTATGGGTACTACCCTATGGTACTACCTTATCATGCAAGCATTCACCCACTGAGACTTCCATAGACGTAGCCGGCCCCCGGTGCGGGCCTACCGGAATGTGTGCGCATCTCAACGTATAAAAGGAGGCCTCGCCTCCTGACCGTCATCCCTTTCTCTTCAGCGAGCGGAAGTGATACTGAGCAAAAGACGTATGAGAGAAAGTGATACTGAGCATTTGAAAATGGAACCACTCCTGGAGCACCGAAACTGCCTGACATGCCCTGGCCTGATTGCGGGAGCTGACCGACGTGGCAGCGTCCACTGAGGACGAAGGCCCCAGTAGCAGCCATGACGGGCACCATCAGGGTGCAGGGCCGCTCGGACACGGCGTGTCCCGGTGTGCCCCCCCTCGATGAGAGCCTGGCGGCCCATCTGCTGCCGCAGACAGCTGGTTGGGCGGAGGGGAAGAAACCACTGCCCCCGCTGCCGCGGGACCGAGACACACTTGAGTATTTAGACAAAATGTTCAAGCTCGGTGCACAGATGGCGGCTGCGGCCAATATTCTCGACGTGTTGGGCATCTCTTTGATTACTCCTCAAACAGACGCCCCCGCCCTCCCGCCTCGGATTATCCGGGGCCGGCTATGTCTATGGAAGTCTCAGTGGGTGAATGCTTGCATGATAAGGTAGTACCCATAGAGTCCAGTAGAGGGCTCTGCCTGTGCTTATATTACAAGGGTTACCATACGTAACCCCTCGTTTCTGGAAATGTATTCTGAATATTGATCATAATAAATATGTATTGCGTGTGGGTTTTTGCTTGTCTCAATGTGTGTTTAAAGAAGCAATGCCTGCATAGCTCAAATGTCTTCCATTTGTGATTCTTTAGTTCAGTTCCTTGTCCCTCACCAAAAGTAACAAGACGCCGTCCTCATATCCAATATACCAGGAGCAGGGCCTCTAATTGTTGGTGGCTTGGATCAACATGGATGTGAGTGCTTTTCCAGGGCTTTACTGGGAACTGAGAACAAGTGCACTTACTTGCACACACATCAGTTTTCACCTCTAAGTGTACTTTCAGCAGGCTAAAAGTAACAAAGACATCATGACGTGATCGAGTGCAGATGTGGTGTAAGGGCATATTGTGGATCTGTCTCCTTTGATTTCTCCTCCCTTACAGTATTTGTTTCCAAAATAGACTACACCTTTTTTGTCACATGACCAATTTATTACAATTCATAGTACTCTGGCACCACATCATGTTCTTACACAAGCTGAAACAGGTTTTGCAAGCTCAACAGACTTAGAAATAATTTGCACTGCAGCGTTCCAAAGAAAGTACTTTGGCAATTATGGGAACCCCAATTTGAAAAGAAGATTAAACACAATCTCTAAATGTAACAACATCATAACTTTAACAGTTACGATGTTAAAGAAAAATGTGAGGCTTTAATCACCCCCTAATTATTAAACAGGCCTTATAGTATTTTCACTTACATCAGACTTACATCTTCTGTGTCTTCCTACCTCCAGAGGCCCTGCACACTCACAAAGGTGTGTACAATTTACTGAATGCAAAACAAATGTTTGCTGTTTAAAAAAACTAAAGTATAAATTGGGGTATATAAAACGTAGTCAAATTTCCCAATACATTTAAAATGTAGGGGCGAGACTACAAAAAAAAAAAATCGGGATCTCGTCATGCTCACTTCTCACTGTACCAAATGTTGTCCACTGGTGGGATTTGTTTCTGTGTTGTATAACAACAACTGAGACAACTAACTATAAAAAGGGAAAAAACACCTTGACAAAAAATAAATAATCAGTGTTTTGGTTTCAGTATGATCTGATAATGATCTTTGACCAGGATTGGCCGAGCAACATGACAGAGACCCTGTTCCTCACGTATCCTTCTGTGACAGTCTATCTCCTCTTCATTTCCTCCTGTGTGAACCACAAGACCCTGCAGTGTGTTTGTTGAGAGTGTCTTCAATGTCACAGCTCTGTTATCACAAAGTTCCTTCTGAAAGGGATGGAAAATAAACATGCGTTTGGGAAACCAATTAAGCTTATAATCTGAAGGCTGTGAAAGGATCTGGAGTCAGTCTCACATAGAGGAGACATCTCAGACTCCCGTTTGAGTTTACATTACTTGATGTTTATATCTCTAAAACTAATCAGGGTCAGTCAGTTCATTTCTCAGAGTGGATAATGAACCGGGGTGTTGTGGATGTTCATTTAGTATTTTATGTGTATTTAAGAAAGATTTAGCTTTTCCTTCATTTTTTAAAGACACACAAGTTCAAGGTTCAAGGTTCTTTATTGTCAAACTAACATAGCTACAGAGTAATTATAGAGTGGCGAAGTCACGCCCATCTACTTCCGGTCCATGGGACCCCGGAAGCGGAAAATTATACATTGAAGTCAATGGAGAGAGAAAAGTTATCTTTTGATCCCGTTTGAATTGTGCCACGAATGACACATATGATGTTTGTCAATCTTAAACAATCATTTCCATGTAAAAAAAGTCACAGTTTGTCGTAAAACTGTTGAAATATAAGACTATGAAAAATACGCAACTAGAAAGACTACAAATCCCAAATCCCATTCTGGGTCGCTCCAAGACTGGTTGCGACTCGCAATTAAAGCAAAGAAGAAGATCTCATAACTGATTTATTCCCTCCAATAAATATAAGAGATTGCTCCAATAAATTCACTTTTACAAGATGCCTGTGTGCTTTGTACCAGGTTGTAATCACAAAAGTGATCATACCACTTGCTCGTTCTGTCGCTTCCCGTCTGATGAAAGGACCAGGAGTCGTTGGACCAAACATATCAGGTAATATGTTTTGCATGGAACACAGTCAAGCTAGCTACATAGCTAGTAGCGAGCCCGTTAGTTAGCGTCACATTACTTAGCCTCGTCATTTGTATTAGCCTTAACATGAAGTAAACCAAAATGTTAAACAGTAAGAGTAGTCATGATGGTAAGTATTTTGTGAAACATTTGAAGAGTAGCCTATCGCCCCCTCCACCAGGTGGCACATGCTAAGGGGGCGGGAGGTAGGCTAACGCCACATTAGCATCGGTGATCTTTTCTACTTAATGCTATCTGCATAAATGGTTAACATTGAACATTAAAAGAGTAGGCAGTTCAGGGAGAGTCGAAGGAAGGCAGGCAGGCAGCTTTGCATGACATTCTTCTGGACGTGTTTCATTGTGATGATAGTGAGGGTGAGTCAATCTGTTTGTTGGAAAGACAGTAGTTGAGTGATTACTGAGAGAAAATTATTAAAAGAGATAATTATTCAAAGTGTTGTTACTTTAAAGTGTTGTTACTGACCTTTTTCTCTTTTATTTTCTTTACCTCACCTGGAACTGCTGAGACCCTGAGGAACATGCACACTGGACTGACCTGCTCTGGCAACCTGATTTCCACTGTACGTAATAGTATTTGTTTATGGTATATTATTTATATACATCAAAGGCACAATGCACCCCCCAGAGACACACATGTATTGAGTGGGATATTTTGCATAGGTCATGTGAAATCATCTTTACATACTAGAAAACTGTAGGAGCGACAACTTGTTTTGAAATTGAATTTTTAATATCCGATAATAAAGTTGATCTGTTTTCTTTATTCTTCTCTCTTCCCAGCTCCATCCATCACCGTGCTCTGTTCCTGCAGGTCCTGCTTGCTAATCAATGCTCATATTTTTTTACACAATTACAAATAAAGTCAATGTATTGTATGACATGAAGTTGTGCTTAATTCTGAGTCAATAATAAATTCATTCTACCTTCATTCATTCTGCCTTCAACTGCACAATGATTGTGGACTGCACCGACATCCATGTAGCTGCCCCCCAGTAAGATGAACCAAGCAAAGAGGGTCACCATCATGCCCAAGGACATCCAGCTGGCCCGCCGCATCCGCGGAGAGAGGGCTTAGACTGACCTGAGACCAGCACACCCAAACACAACGGCTCTTAAGAGCCACCTACAGTTTCAAAGAGTTGCAATCCTACGTTATTATGATGATTAAACTGGTTCATGTATCACTTAGTTTACTGAACCGTGATGAATGAAAGAAATTAGTGAGGTAGTGGTTTACTGAAGTTACAAAGACATTAATATATGAGTAACAGGTCAGTGTAAACACAAGCTTCTGTCAATTATGGATCATTCAAACTATTTATATAAAAATATGTAATAAAGTTCTAAAACAAGTATTCGGTATATTCCTTGATAGCTTTTGGAGAAGGTTGTTTTTAAGTTGACTAAAATCTATCGTTTCAACTGTTTCACTTTATAAAAAGGGAACAGGTGAGTAGAGCATTATTGAGTTTCTTATTCTGTCAGTAAATTATCCAAATTAATGTTTTTCATTATTTTAGTCAACCCTAAACAAATTGATTGTACCTTTTCAATAATGACCTTACATGGTCGGCAAAGTTAAATTAACTTCAGAAAATCAAATCTGTTCTGAGAAAAAACTAATAAATGTTTAAAGATAGGAACTTGCCATCCCACTGAAAAACAATCCGTAGAGATTTAAAGGCGTAGTTGTAGTTCAGTCCAACATTTCATTTGGATTAATTTCTCCAACAGTCAACTATTTTCATAAAGAATATATATATTTTTCAAAGTCAACTTTATTGTCAATCTTACTCAGTTTGTGTTTATAGACAGAGAGATCAAAAAGACGTTTAAATTAAATTATACAATTTACAGATATGTATACAAATATATATATATCCTACACCATCATGTATAATGATGGTGTATGATGTAGAAGGAAGTGTGGTAGATAACAAGTAAATGTAGAGTTACATACAGATCCATGTTACAGCAAAAGATGGAATAACTAAGAAGCACACAGTATAATAATAATAATTACATGCAACAATTGAATAACTGCTCAGCATCTCCACCACAATCCCAATCTGCTGTGTCCTGTTTTCCTCCCCTCTGCATAACACCCCATCACACATACGAAACACAACGCAGAGTCCGAGGGTGTTAAGAGTAGGTTTATTTAAATGTCGTCCTCTCTACTGGCCATCACAGGGAGCATATGCTGGGTGTAGAATTTTTCCAGGAGGAGGAGATTTCCATGCCATGCAGGGTCTTTGGGGATGAGGATAATGATCGCCTCCTTCGTGGTCCACACAAAAAAGTAGCAGAGACTCCGGTCTGTGATGTGCAGCTGCCCTTGGACCTCATTTAATTTAATTTCAAACCTTTATTTATACAGATAAAATCCCATTGAGATCATTGATCTCTTTTCCAAGGGAGATCTGCTCAAGTAGTTCCACATGAAACATACAAACATAAATAGAACAACAAAAGGACATCATACAGCATCATTTACAAAATTATCCACATAAACAGGTACCAATAGCTTCCGATTGAGTAGCATCCAACCGAGCTTTAAAAACATTTAGTGGCACCAGATGTTACGGTAGAGCGAAGGAAGCAGGTAGGACCCAAATGCAGATTAAAGTGAAAAGAATTCCTTTATTTCAAGGCTATATATATATATATATATACACACATACATACATACATACATACATACACACACACGGGCAGAACAGACCACTCACCGAGGACAAGCCAAATCACAAGACGAACCAACACTCAACACTGGGAGACAGGGGAATTTAAACACAGGGTAACTAGACACAGGTGGGAACAATCAGGGGCGGGGCTGACACTGATGAACACAGGAGACACACAAGGAGTGACAGGTGAAAACAATCAGGAAATTAGACACCAGGGAAACTAACGACAGGAGGAAAAACTAGGGCCACCAGGGTGGGTGGAGGGGGGACTCAAAACTAGGGTCCTCCAGACCTCCAGACACCTCCAGACCTCCTCCACCCACCAGGGTGGGTGGAGGGGGTCTGGAGGACGGGACTGAACTGACCGCCCAGGGGCACGGCAGAGGACCAGGAAGGGGTCTCGGGCGGACGGCCCGGGGGCAAGGCAGAGGACCAGGAAGGGGTCTCGGGCAGACGGCCCGGGGGTAAGGCAGAGTCCAAAAAGGGGGATTCGGGCGGACGGCCCGGGGGCAAGGCAGAGGACCAGGAACGGGTCTCGGGCGGACGGCCCGGGGGTAAGGTAGAAGCCGAGAAGGTGGACTCGGGCGGACGGCCCGGGGGCAAGACAGAGTCCAAGGTGGGGGTTATGGAGGGGCGAAGGCCACCGCGGCCGGGAAAGTCAGGGGGCCGGGCTCGAGGGCGAAGGCCGTGACTCTCAGGGGCCCGGGATCGAGGGTGAAGGCCGTGGCTCTCAGGGGACCGGGATTGAGGGTGAAGACTCCGGCTCTCAGAGGGCCGGGCTCTCAGAGGGCCGGGCTCTCAGAGGGCCGGGCTCGAGGGCGAAGACCGGACAGCTCCGGAGGCCGGGCAGGAACCGGTGTCGACCGGACCGGATCCGGAGGCCGAGCAGGAAAGCGCTGATGGGACAGCTCCGGTGACCGGGCAGGACCCGGTGTCAGCCGGACAGAGACCTGAGCCGGTCGGACAGCCTTCGGCAGGATCCCCCACGGAAGTGGACCAGGAGTTGGCAGGAACCCTGGTGAGACAGGTGATTGACATGGGGCTGGCAGGGCCCCCGGTAGAACCTCCAACGGCACGGGATATAGGGTTGGCAGGACCCCCGGCAGGGGAGTAGACGGGGGGACCTCCAACGACACAGGACACAGGGTTGGCAGGACCCCCGGCAGGGGAGTAGACGGCTGGACCTCCAACGAGACAGGAGAAAGGGTTGGCAGGACCCCCGGCAGGGGAGCAGACAGCGGGACCTCCAACGATACCGGACCTAGGGTTGGCAGGACCCCCGGCAGGGGAGTGGATAGCGGGACCTCCAACGAGAAAGGAGAAAGGGTTGGCAGGACCCCCGGCAGAAGAGTAGTCTGCGGGACCTCCAACGGGACAGGACATAGGGTTGGCAGGACCCCCGGCAGGGGAGTGGACGGCGGGACCTCCAACGAGAAAGGAGAAGGAGCTGGCAGGCCCCCCCCCCCCCGTCAGGAGAGTAGACGGCGGGACCTCCAACGGGACAGGACATGGAGCTGGCAGGACCCCCGGCAGGAGAGTAGACGGCGGGACCTCCAACGGGACAGGACAAAGGGTTGGCAGGACCCCCGGCAGGAGAGTAGTCGGCGGGGCCTACAACGGGACAGACATACGATTGGCAGGACCTCCGGCAGAGGAGTAGTCGACGGAGCCCCCAACGGGACAGGACCCGGAGTAGGGACCCGAGAGGAGACTCGAGAGGAGACTCGAGAGGGGAACCAAGGGGGAACTCGAGAGGAGACTCGAGAGGGGAACCAAGGGGGAACTCGAGAGGGGACTCGAGAGGGGAACTAGAGGAGGGACTAGAGGAGTAACTAGAGAAGGGAGCTCGAGAGGGGACTCGCGAGGGGAACTAGAGGAGGGACGAGAAGAGGAACTAGAGGAGGGACGAGAAGAGGGACGAGAAGAGGGACGAGAAGAGGGACTAGAGCAGGGACTAAAGGAGGGACTAGAGCAGGGACTAAAGGAGGGACTAGAGGAGGGAACTGGAGAGAGGACTCGAGAAGTGACTAGAGGAGGGACTAGAGATGGGACTAGAGAAGGGAACTCGAGAGGGGACTCGCGACGGGACCAAGAGGAGGGACGAGAGCAGGGACTAGAGCAGGGACTAGAGCAGGGACTAGAGCAGGGACTAGAGCAGGGACTAAAGGAGGGACTAGAGGAGGGACTAGAGGAGGGGACTCCAGAGGGGACTCCAGAGGGGACTCCAGAGGGGACTTGAGAGGAAACTGGAGAGGGGACTCGAGAGGAAACTTGAGATGGGACTGTGGCAGCTGGAGCCGGAAACCTGGCTGTAAGGTCCGGAGCGGAAGCCTGGACCCTGGCTGTGTAAGCCAGGTAATCCAGTATGGACGCAAAGCTGCGTGGGCCGGTACTGGAGCATGGAGGCATGGCTGCTAGCTTGGCTTTGCGCCTCCTTCTCTTAGCAGCCGCCTGTGGCATCAAAAAAAAAATTAAGCGTCTTTGGGTACTATAAAAGCGCTATATAAATCCAATTTATTATTATTATTATTAAAAAAGCTGAATCCGCTGGGTCCATCTTTGGGTTGGTTCATAATGTTACGGTAGAGCGAAGGAAGCAGGTAGGACCCAAATGCAGATTAAAGTGAAAAGAATTCCTTTATTTCAAGGCTATATATATATATATATACAGGCAGAACAGAACACTCACCGAGGACAAGCCAAATCACAAGACGAACCAACACTCAACACTGGGAGACAGGGGAATTTAAACACAGGGTAACTAGACACAGGTGGGAACAATCAGGGGCGGGGCTGACACTGATGAGCACAGGAGACACACAAGGAGTGACAGGTGAAAACAATCAGGAAATTAGACACACCAGGGAAACTAACGACAGGAGGAAAAACACAGGGAAAAGGACCAGACAATATACCAAGAGGAAAACATGACGGGGAGAACAGCAAAACACCCAAACCAAGACATAGAAAACGTGACATAACACAATAATCGTAACACCAGATTGTTAAGTTTCCATTTAATTTGCAGACTATTCCAAGACAGAGGAGCTGCGCATCTAAAAGCTGTCTTCCCTAAGACAGTCCTAGCAGTTGGCACATTTAATAAAACCACAGCATTCGATCTCAGGCAGTAGCCACTTACAATTCTCCATGAGATCAGGGAGCAGATATAAGATGGAAGTTTCCCTAACATGGCTTTGTATATAAAAATGTACCAGTGACTGAGCCTCCGTACAGTTAGTGAAAGCAAACCAGCCCTTGCATACAGGGTACAGTGATGGGTTAATGCTTTACAGTTTGTCACAAATCTCAGTGCACTGTGATACGCAGCATCTAACTTGACCAGGCAATTGGCAGGTGCATTCATACATGTATAGACCAGATCCCCATAGTCCAGCACAGGTAAAAAGGTCACAGTGACTAGCCTTTTCCTGGCCTCAAGCGAGAAACAGGACTTTTTTCTGAAAAAGAACCCTAGCCTAACCCTCAGTTTTTTTAGCAGGTTATTGACATGAAGTTTAAAAGAGAGACAATCATCAAGCCAGATACCAAGGTATTTGTAACAGGCAAAAACTTCAAGTTTTGTTCCTTGCGTAGTTACAATATCTAAAACAGGCTCTGGTGTCTTTTTTGCTTTTGAAAAGAGCATTACCTTGGTTTTATCTACATTTAAAAGAAGCTTTAATTCAGAGAGCTGAGTCTGAATAGTGTTAAAAACAGCCTGTAATTTAACAACAGCCTCCTTAATGGTGGGACCTGCACAATACATCACAGTATCATCCGCATAAAAATGTAAAGTAGCTTCATCCACATTATCACCTACGCTGTTAATATATATGGAGAATAAAAGTGGTCCTAAAACAGAACCTTGTGGTACACCATTAGAAATGTTTAACCACTCAGAAGACAGTCCATCAAAATGAACACATTGGGACCTTTCAGAGAGGTAGTTCACAAACCACCCCACTGCAAGGCTGGATATGCCTATACTGGCTAGCCTCTGCTTTAAAATGCGGTGATCAACGGTGTCAAACGCTTTGGAAAGGTCAATAAACAGAGCTGCACAACTCTGCTTATTATCTAAAATACTATTAATGTCATTTACCACTTTCATTGTGGCAGTGATGGTGCTATGTTGCTTTCTGAAGCCTGATTGATGTTTAGACAGGATGTCATTTGTACATAAAAACTCCTTTACCTGTTCACTCACTAGACGTTCAAGAACCTTAGCCAGAACTGACAATTTAGAGATTGGCCTATAGTTATTTAAAATAGTTGCCTCCCCTCCTTTCAGTAAAGGCAAGACATAAGCAGACTTCCATACTTTTGGAATTGTATTTGTGCTGAGGGAGAGGTTAAAAAGAGAAGTAAGAGGTGGAGCAATAAAATCTGCAGCTATCTTTAAAAAGAAAGGTTCTAAGTTGTCCGGGCCAGCCGGTTTCCTAGGATCTAGCTTAGATAAGGCTTCATGAACAACATTGACAGTAAAAGGAGTACAACTGAAAGGGTTTTCCAGACCACATTGTTCAGAGTCACAGACTGTAGTGTTCACAGAAGCAGAGTTAGTCACAGAATCAAACATAGAACCGCAGGACACAAAATGCTCATTAAAGCAATTTAGCATAGTGGCCCTGTCCGATATAGAGCCAGATGCTGTGGTAAGGCACGGAGGTAGCTCATTACGGATCTCACCGGTTGATATTGATTTTATTGCTTTCCAAAATTTCCTAGGATTATTTAGGTTTTCTGTGGTAACTGACAAATAGTACTTCAACTTTGCGCTTTTGACATTTGAAGTGAAGCTATTCCTTAGCTGCCTAAAACGCAGCCACTCTATCTCTGAGCCTGATTTCCTAGCCTTTGCCCAGGCCTTGTTTCTCTCATGAAGGAGACTAGACAGCTCAGCAGAAAACCAAGGATTTTCTCGTCCCTTTACTCTAAATGTACGCAGGGGTGCATGTCTATCAATGATCTCCATAAAACCAAGATAAAAATAAGACCATGCGGTTTCCACATCAGCACACAGATCAATTTTACCCCAATCAAAATCAAACAGATCATGCACAAAACCCTGCTCCACAAAATGTTTTATGTCTCTCTTGATGATAATGCGAGGTTTAACCTTTTGGACCTTAGTGTCCCTGATTGTGGCTACAACACAGTGATCGCTCAGATCATTTGCAAATACTCCCACAGATGAATATTTATGGGGAACATTAGTTCAAATGAGATCAATTAGGGAGGATTTATTAGGGGACTTAATATTTGGGCGAGTAGGACTGTCCACAATCTGAGTAACATTCAATGAGATACAAAGGTTTTTAAAATCCTCTGACACTGCAGTTAACCAGTCCCAGTTAAAATCTCCAAGTAGGACTATTTCCTTGTAGTCTAGTTGTGATAAAATATTTGCTAGTGAAGACAAGGAGTCTTTGACAGCTGAGGGGGGTCTGTAACAACTCACTACCATGACCTGTTGACCCTTTGCCACTTCTATATTTAAGGCTAAAAATTCAAATTGCTTACTGATCGATTTGGAAACTAATGTGGTTACACTGAACTTATTCTTAACATAAATTGCAACGCCACCACCTTTATTAGGCCGGTCGGTACGATACACATTAAAACCATTTAAGGCATGTCAGAGGCCAAAATAGACTTATTTAGCCATGTTTCAGATAAGACAATGACGTCAGCCGATTTTGCCCAGATACGGACAAAATCTAGTTTACCTAACAGACTGCGCACATTCAAGTGGATGAAACCCAACCCAGACCTAGCTTTAAAATCAGCAGGAGTAGCGATCTGACTATTACTACTGGGCGGACCAGGGTTAGGTTGTACATTTCCTGACAGTAATAACAACAACAAAAAACAGGCATCTTTTCCTCTTAAATGACACAAATACATTGTCATCTAATTTAGAAACACCGGAAAAGTCTGCGAGAGTGTGATTAGAGCTTAAGAAGCAGTCCTGAAGAACCATCAACGCAGGAAAATAAAAAAGACAAACATATTTTGTCGAGCAGATTGACTGTGACCCGGTGCCAGTATGGGTGATTCTCTTTGAGAATATATGACCCACCCTCCTCACGGAGACAGAAGGATGGTAACTGGACTGCCTCCGCGCTGGTCATGTTCCTCTGGCTGTGTGGACACTTCACCTCCAGCAGGGCAGATGGCTGCACAAGTCCATCGGGTGATGCTCCCAAAACACCCGACTCACTCACAAGAGACCAGACTTGAACACTGTCACTTGATAGGCCTCCACAAAAGCCTTCACCCCTTCAGCCTCGTTTACAACCCCCCAGTTGACAGCCATGACTCTGTCCAAGTTGTACCCCCCAAGCACCCTCTTCATGAGGGACGCGCATGGAGTGGATGAAAGTCCCGACCACAGCACAGCACCAAAATTGCTGGCTGTCAACCTGCCCTGTCTGTGTAACTGCCACTGAGGATTTGTCCGCTGTCCTACGGTGGCTGTCTGGATGGCAGCTTGCTGGTCTCTGCTCAGTCGCATTGAGGCAAGAATTGCCTCAAGCCCCCGACCCCCATGCCCCTTCACCGGCCACCTCCCCTTTCAGGGTCGCCACCTTCTGCTCCGCAGCATGGCGGAGCCTCAGCTGCCGCGCCTGCAGCTGGAAGCAGCGCCACAACACCTGTAGCCCTCGGGCGTACAGAGCCGGGCGGCCCACCGCCACATCCAACATGGAATACTGCAAATAAAAAAACACCACATTTACACATAAATCTGAAAACTATTAACAACCATTTAGACCAGTGATTCTTGAGACTGCATTTGTACATCCCCCGTGCACAATCACAGACAGCGCTCTGCATCGCGCCACCGTCTCCCATGCAGATCTGTAAAAATAAAGTAAGTACCATTTGTTAGCATGCTATAATAGATTGAATTAAAACTGCGGTCGCACTTCTGCGCGCAGTGATGAGAAGGGCCCTCGCGTCCGTGCGCCTGTCGGGGAGGGTTGCTGGTCCCCCCCCCAGTCCTCCGAAATGAGCCGTCTGTCATCCCTCTAAATGGTTTACCTGACTGCGTTCCTTTGTTTCTGACCAGGACATCTTAGGCATGTGCGCCAGTTGTGTTGGTACCATTCTTCCTGCTTCAACCAGGTAGCGATATGTCGTTTGTTGATCCTAGAGGACTTAAACACATCATGTCAACAATTAGGGATTATTGGACTGTGCAGCTATATCTTTATGGATCTTTAATTAACTGTCTACACCACAACAATAGATCAAACCACCACAGGGAGTCGAACCCCGTCTCAAATGAGAGTCCATACCAGTGGTTCTTTGCTTTTTGTTGTTGCCTAAACTTTAACAACAAGCAAAACCTGCAATACATCTGTTTTGTGGTCAATGCCACCAAATGAAGTTATACATTTTGAAAATGAAATATATGCCTGAAGATGTAATCTTTCAATATTTATCTTACTGTACTGCAGGACAGACAGACAACAGATATACACTTCAACAGCATGCCAATAAAGTAAAAACCTCCCGTTGTCATGGCAGTGGGTTTGGTCCTCAGCATGAAATAAGGGTCCATCAACTCTTTGGTATGACAAAGGGGGTTAGGGAACTGATGGGAAGAAAACATGAATTAATACAACTTTTATTTACAAACGTGACAAAGAAATGTTAAACTGATGTGAGTTAATAAATGCTTTCAATTAAACAGAATGTTTGCGCTTTTGAGAAATGTTATGCGACTGCAGATTCATCCAATTGAAGATGTGGTTGTGTTGGTTAGTGTGGATAGCCTCAGACAAGTGGTCACAATATGTTTTGGGGCAGAATAGCTTAAATGTGTTTTTATAAAAGATGAATATAATGTCAGTAATGGAGTTGAGAACATTGCTCCTAAATAGTTGCTGTGGCACTGACACCAAACAACAGTCTTTGACTCGGCAGGGATCAGGGCACGTGAATGCCTCTCCCTGCTTCCGCGTCTACACACAACCACAATGATCTATACCTTGAGAGTGCTGCAAAATGTTGCTGTGGCACAGTATAAATTAAATATTAATATTTACTCAAGTATTAATGTGTAGGTCCACAGCTTAGACCTGCGTAGAGCTAACTTTGCCTTGGTTAACTTGAAGTGTTATTGTGTTGTTTATTTATTGATTAATGTGTTGTGTTTTTTTAGGCTGAAATGGATTCACCGTCAAATCCCTCAACTGCAGGACAGCGAGGCGGAGACACTCCGGGGAGAGGGCCAACTGTTCATTGGAAGTAAAACATTGAAATGACAAAAGTATTTATGTAAGCCCGACGCGTAGCGGAGGGATCTAGATCTGCATGAAGTCGCTGCACATTATCCCGCACATTCTCAACAAAGTAACGACATGACTTCCAATATTAATAAAAAAGGAGGGTTTCTGCCGTTACTTCTCCGCTGTTTTCTTGTCGCTCTTGTCTTGTCAGTTCGAAAAGCCAAACTGTATACAGTTAAATCGAACGGACTTGTTAGTGCAGATGTGAGCGTCCTTAACAACGGTCAATAAGTCACTGACAGCGGTCTGTCTGTCTGACAGCGGTCTGTCTGTTGTCTGGTCCCGACCAGGTTAGCTGCTTAGCATATATTACCATGGAGATCTAGCTTGCTAAAAAGAGAACCAGCTTCGTAGGACCGGAAAGCCGGAGTTTTCCCTGAATTTAGCCGGCTAAGCGAAAATCCTGCTTCGCAGTATACCCCCCAGGTTAGGTTGCAGGCTAAGAGCTCAACTCAGTGAAAGCACCGCCTGCTGACCAATCAGAGCTCAGTGTGCGGAGTTTAAAGCGATCAAGTCATATTACAGGAGAAAGGAAATACAGAAAAACTGCCGTCGCAGGAAAGACGGCCGGCAAAAATCACCGACTGTGTGAACGTGAACATGAATAGAATATCACCTCCATCTTCAGAGCAATCTGACTATTATAACATTAGCGTTAAGAAAGCTTACTTAAATATCCGCCACAACATAAGTAACCGGATCAGAGTACATTAAGTACAGTCCGCGGCATATCACTTCATAATGTATCATCTATCTCCTTATCTGAGTCAGCTGAGCCGTATCTGGCCGTGCAACACTCACAGTGTCACATAGGCCTACTGTATGCAGAAGTATTATTTTAAGCAACACATAAGTTGACGAAACACTCGAGACAAATGTAATTGAAGTCAGATCGTGTTTTAGACGGGGCAGTGATATCATAAACCTGTTAATGCATTCAAACACTCTTTTTCCAGCTGTATTCACCTTGCAGGTGCAGCTATGTGGCTTTTATCCTGGATAAAGTGTTTTAAGTCATGGATGTTTAAAGTTTAACTTCTTCATTTTTGACTAGTATTAAAGTTCACTTTTCATTCAGGAAGTATGACGCTGTGCTGTCAGTACGCTTCTCCATGTTTGTGATTGGTCGAATGCTCCAAATACCACCCCTTTCATGTGAACGCGCACCTAACTAGATAGGACACGGCTGGCTTGAGCGATCCACTTGATAACCAGCGTCGTAGTACAGTTTAGCGAGAGCGCGTATGTTTTGGATTAGGCCAACCGGCTAACTCAAACATATCCAGGTTAGGTTGAACCAGGTTCGTAGTATAGGCCCCTGGTCCACTCACACTACATCACTATTTAAGAAGGCACAGCAGCGCCTACACTTCCTGCACAGCTCCCCCCTCCCACCCTCACCACGTTCTACAGAGGAACCATAGAGAGCGTGCTGACCAGCGGCATCTCCATCTGGTCGAGAGACTGCAACGCCAAAGACTGGAAGTCGTGGATGGAGCTACAGAGCTGCTAGAAAGACAGTCCAACCCGGTGCATTCCTCCGTCTGGATGTGGAGCACTTTGGCTAAATGTTTAGACACATTGCTCGTGTTACCGCCCTCACATGCTAAACTCTTATTCCACTTTTGGTAACGATTATTGTCCACATCGACACGGCTATAGTTTAACCACACCTCGGAGCGCGTTCTCTCTGCCATCTCCTCCGTGTGTGTGTGTTGCTGCATGTAGCAGCTGCGTGTGTGTAAACTGCCCCGCCCCCTCGCACACAGACGGGGATAGATCTCTTAAACGGAGTTGGCGACACTTAAACTGCAATGTAATGTTTGTGTAGCAATAATACATACAACATATATCGGGGGCACAGGTTGTTTATCCTTGACAGTCGCACAGTGGGCACACACTGAGTGTTTTCATATTCAGCAAATGTGTACACGCTAAACTGCAGACCTCAAGAAGAAATAATACTTTCATTCACTCACGGCAAAAGTTACTTTACTTACTATAAAAAGTCACGGTAAAAAAATGCACTCCCTATTCCATTGTCATGAAGGTGGAATCTAACTATATCCAGAATAAGTTTTATTGGATCTAGGCTAGAAACATGTTTATTTCTGCTGTAAAGTTGGGCATTTTAACATGGGGGTCTATGGGAATTGCTCCTTTTTGCATCCATCCCCTGTCGGCCACTAGATGAACTGCAGTTTGTGGCACTTCCTTCTGGGCTTCCCGGTTCTGCGCTATGAAGTGCTGATTGGCTGTGTGTGGGCCAGACGTGCATGTGGGTGGGCCCAGGCCCACCCGGGCCCACCCACAGCTACGCGGCTGGCTCCTAGGCTCCTTCAGCGTCATAAAGAGACGCAAATAGCTTTCAACTGATTGCAATGTATTCCCATCTGCGTCGGGATTTGACGCTCATGGAAGCACGGCATTCGTTTATGTCGGCTGCCCTTAAAGGTAATGTGAGCGTCCATTCCCAGGAGTAAAGGATGGCAGAAGACACTACACTACCCAGAATCCCCAGCTATCGTTTGGACTACACCATGTGCTCTTGACAAACCCCGTGATAGTCCTCAAGCTCTGTGATTGGAGAGTGTGCTCCGAGGGTTAAGCCGATTCTCGAACAGCACTTGAAATGGGATGGAACCACGGCAGACTGTCCAAAACTGGATTTGAACGGGTCCACCGCGTCCCCCCTCCCCCACCCCGTCCCCAGAACTACACATGCTGGCTATTCTGTTTCGCAACATGTTCTCTATGGCACGTCTCTACTGGGAGTTGTAGTTTTAAAAGACGTTTTCGTATTTCCCATAATAAGAAGTTGCCAGTATTAAACTGTGTACATCCCTGGAGGTTTAGGGGACAGGAAACACTCACATTTAAAACATATAATTAATAAATGGGTGAAAATTGCTTGTGCCCATTATGGGCAGTATTACTATATATACCCACATGCCAGCTAAGGTCAGAAGAGCTTTATTTAACAGCTGGTCTTATGTGTGTGACCCCTGTGATAACATTACATTACATTAATTGATAAGCCTGAAACATGCACTTGTCAAGGTTCAGAGGCACATTGTGCAAATATGGCAGTAGCCATCGATCAGCTTAAGATAAGATATACTTTATTGATCCCAAGTTGGAACATTTGCGTTACATCAGCATGTGTAACAGTTAAATATGCAGTTGTGTTTATTTGAAAATCATTTAGTATAATCACATAAATTCTGTGTTTTATATTCAACAATTCTGTGTTCTTTATTTATTGATTGTTCAATACCTGACAAGGCCGGAGATGAAATATCTACATACATCTATAAGAGTATAATACATTATGTATAATATCAGTTAAAATAAGTGCTTCAACATAGTTAACATTGCTGGAGGTATGCACAAATATTGATAGATGTCTTGTAATGCACTATTGAGGAACCTGCAACCCAAGTTTTTCATTCAGTGCAGAACTACACCACAGTTGTGTAGGCCTATATCAGAGGTCTTCAACTAAAATTCAACGAGGTCCAGTTAGAGAAAATCTCCCCATGCAAAGGTCCGGAACATCAAAATGTCTAAGTTGCTTCATGAATTAGTGTGATATATATTGAAGTGACCTGTAGCTTTATCAACGTCTGTATGTAATCAACAACTGACTGCCAATCAAATAAAGAAAGTACAATTAAAAAACAACAATATTTATTGTCAATTAACATTACTTAAATACTGTGGATATGTGTAATGTTTAAATGTTGAAGTTAAAAGCATCAATCTGGTACACTTTGAGAGCAACACTGAGAGATCTATGGAGACATCTCTCAACACCCATATGAAACAGAACTGTAGCATATTTTCCTTTTTGGATATTTTACAAATCACTCCCCTTTTAAACTCTATTCTTGTTATTTTTAACAGCTTTTTTGTTGCTGTCATATAGTATTTTATACCTGTTTTTCATTTAGTCTCATTAATAACTATATTGATCATATCAAGGTGTGCCTTAACCTCACTGAGCTGAGGTTATTTGAGGCTCGCAGGAGAGAGCTCTCTTCCACCTGGTTGTAGAAAAGCTCTTTAAATTCGTTAGCATAGCTAGCTAACCAGATGCTAATAACAACAGATCGCCACTGTGCTTAGAACTAAAGACACAGCCACGCAAACACTGCTGTATGTGTACGGCTCCTTATGGGAGCTCTGCTTATGGGTATTGCAATATTTTAAGGGCTGGAGCGGCGTTCCGGTGCTCAGCACTCCTTTCAGACGAGACATATACCACGTGAAGACACGTTACGCTCGTGTTGTGTTCATGAACCTGTCCGTGGCCAGGAAAAACAGGTACTCGCTTGTTTAATTATTTTTGCGGTCTAGATTTCTTCTTATTTTTTGAAGTGAGAAGTTGTCCGTCTGTCGGACTGACTCCCTCCCCCCCACCCCCAACACGAAAACTCCTCGGTTCTCCACGAATTACACAAGTCACCCAAATCAGCGTTAAAAAAGCGGGAGGCGCCGAAAAATCCCCTATTAATGTATTGATTATAGCTCCGGGTCCGTATATGTCGGCGTCTGGGTCCGCATCCGGACCGCGGTCCGCCTGTTGCCGACCCCTGGCCTATATGATATGTCAATAAACCTTAGAAAATCTTGAAATCTTGAAAGGGATGTGCAAAATAGTCATTACATACAGTCTTTAATTAACAATTAGTAGAGAATAACGAGTAATGAATATACGTTATAGGGATCGTATTAATATCTAATAATAAAAATATTGAAATTCAATAACATGCTTTAACCACCAGGTGTCCCTTTATATCAACTGTGCACCTTTATGGTGTAAATACAGCCTATCTACCAATTGGATCATATAAAAGTGAGCCGAATTAGTGTTGATACTGCAAGGAGACGCATTGTGTGAAAAGAAATGTAAGATGTTGTTTAATGGCTGATATATTTATGATCCACGTCACGTTTTCAGTTCCTCATGTTTGTCTTCTCATCAGGGCTCTATAAATACAGAACTACGGCAGATATGTAATATGTAATGCAGCCGAACCGTGTATTACAATGCCGTTATGTGATGACTTTCAAAGAGAAAAGCAAGCACACTCGGAATAAGGTATTATTATTATTTCGGTCTGTTTCCGGTATTTGTTAATGACGGTGTGCTCTGAGATGTGAGACTGGAATTGCACAGGGGGGAAATAACGTAGGCTATCTTTAGATGCGGATTTTGTTAAACTAATATGTTTAGGCTGTGGACCAACACTATACATTGACGGGGAAGGGGGTAGCAATAAAGATAACACCATTAAACAGTTACACAACATAACAGAAATAATATCGATAGCAGCGTCCCTAGCAACCACCTTGGTAACAAGGAAAACGTCGCGATTTCCTGAAGTAATCTTCGTAATAACTAGCAAACTAAAGATCATGTACATCCACTGCACACATAATCTGAAATAACAACTCATATTTCTCGCATCAAATGACATCAAAACGCATTTTAATGGCCAAACTAACTTTAAAATAGGCATTTTACACCTAGAATAAAACGAAGTTCAGCCATGTTTTCTTTTTCTGCAGGGAGACATTTGAAGATCACGCGACATAGACGCCAGCCATCGGAATGAATGGTGAAAAAAACGGGGTTTGTCAAACAGAGCACATGGTGTAGGCCAAACGATAGCTGGGGATTCTGGGTAGTGTAGTGTCTTCTGCCATCCTTTACTCAGAAAACATATTTGTTTCTCCGAATCGAAGGGGAAAAATACAAAAGCATTGTACACAATTTAAACCAATCAATGTTGTGTAATTAACAAGGATAATCTGGTGTTTTTTAGTCGATGAGTAGTGCAGATATCACTGTAAAATCAATCGACAGTAAGAGGAGTACTTACTTCCGGGTGTAAAATTCTCCGTTATCCAATGGGAATGGATGCTCACATTGCCTTTAAGGGCAGCCGGCATAAACGAATGCCGTGCTTCCATGAGCGTCAAATCCCGACGCAGATGGGAATACATTGCAATCAGTTGAAAGCTATTTGCGTCCCTTTATGACGCTGAAGGAGCCTAGGAGCGTCACAATTGGACGCCACGGACATTGACCAAACGTCGCTATTGGACGCTTAGGGAGTGAGAGTGTGTTGAAATATAATACAAATATATATATATATACACATTATGTACAAAAATCAGTTTTTTCTGTATTTATCTGTGCCACGCTTCAAAGCAGGTTCCTCCTCCTCCATGTCAAAAAACAAGCTTAAAGCTTGACTCACGTTCAGAGTTCTCTTCATCATAGTTGAATCTTCAAAACTCTAAATCTATCTATATCTAAATTCTCAATGTTTGTCTGTCACTTTACATCAATCGCCGTCTCTCTCCATTTCCTGCCGTCTCTCTTCGGTTCCCGCCGTCCCTCTTCGTCTCGTTTCGTATCACTCCGTTTACCTGATTACCTCACCCCCTCCCTGGTAAATACATCCTGTTGAGAAGAATCTACAGTTTCCAGTATTTTCCGTTTCGTAAAATGATAAAATACGGCGAGGATATTAAAAGATGTGCTTCCATTTTTCATACTTTTGAAATATATTTGTATTAACTTTATATAATCGTATTCGTACAAACAAGTGGCAACATGTGTGATGAAGGTGTTGCGCTGGGCTATATCATGCAATTGAAATTTAAGCTCGCTCCATAGAGAGGCGAAGTCCCTCCCTTTCCGGGAGCCTCCATGGGACCCCGGAAGCGTACAATTATACATTGAAGTCAATGGAGAGAGAAAGGTTATCTTTTGATCCCGTTTGAATTGTGCCACGAATGACACAGATGTTTGTCAATTTAAAAGAATATTTTGCAAGTCAAAAAAATTAAAATGTGTCGTAAAACTGTGAAGTTACACATTTTTTTGTGTGAAACCGCTGAGTGAACTACAGGTCTCTCGTCTCGCACAATACGCGTCACCATCACAAAGATGGCCGTCACGTTAGCAAATTTCACCTGTTTCTTTCAGAATGAGAATAAAAGTATAAAACGAGGTGACTACAAGTCTGGACACGTTGAGAGCTGTACATACACGAAAGGGGAGTTAGTCGGTTCTGTAAGAGCAGCGGGACCGGCTTTACAAGATGTTGGTGAGTAATATGAGTGCAATGTGTAACGTTAATGTCAGCTAGCTAACATTAGCTAACAAGGTACACTAACGTGTTTTGTTTCAGTAACTAGTGTTCTCCTTTAGAACTTCGTGGTCTGTGTGTGCTGTGGATAACATTAGTGTTCACAAGAACAAGGTAAACTCCCGTGTTTTGTTTTAGTTGCTCTTCAGATTGAAGCGGACAGTTTTATATCGCCTATACAGGATATTCTATACTGTATGTGTGATCTCCTTTTACATCTCGATGTGTCATTTGAGTTTATTTGCTGTGTGTAGATTCAAGGATTTTGGTGACATGAACATGACCATCGCGGAGGCAGTCCAGTTACCATCCTTCTGTCTCCGTGAGGAGGGTGGGTCATATATCACCCATACTGGCACCAGGTCCAAGGGCAGCTGCACATCACAGACCGGAGTCTCTGCTACTTTGTTGTGTGGACCACGAAGGAGGCGATCATCATCCTCATCCCCAAAGACCCTGCATGGCATGGAAATCTCCTCCTCCTGGAACAATTCTACACCCAGCATATGCTCCCTGTGTTGGCCAGTAGAGAGGAGGACATTTAAATAAACATACTCTTAACACCCTCAGACTCTGCGTTGTGTTCCGTATGTGCGATGGGTGTTATGCAGAGGGGAGGAAAACAGGACACAGCAGATTGGGATTGTGGTGGAGATGCTGAGCAGTTATTTAATTGTTGCATGTAATTATTATTATACTGCGTGCTTCTTAGTTATTCCATCTTTTGCTGTACATACATTGTATGCAACTCTATATTTACTTGTTATCTACCACACTTCCTTCTACATCATACACCATCATTATACATGATGGTGTATATAGGATATATATATTTGTATACATTACATATCTGTAAATTTAATTTTTCGTATTTGGGATTGTTGGAAACGTCTTTTTGATCTCTCTGTCTATAAACACAAACTGAGTAAGATTGACAATAAAGTTGACTTTGAAAAATATATATATTCTTTATGAAAATAGTTGCCTGTTGGCGAAATGAATCCAAATGAAACGTTGGACTGAACTACAACTACGCCTTTAAATCTCTACGGACTGTTTTTCAGTGGGATGGCAAGTTCCTATCTTTAAACATTTATTAGTTTTTTCTCAGAACAGATTTGATTGAAGTTAATTTAACTTTGCCGACCATGTAAGGTCATTATTAAAAAGGTACAATCAATTTGTTTAGGGTTGACTAAAATAATGATAAACATTTCATTTGGATAATTTACTGACAGAATAAGAAACTCAATAATGCTCTACTCACCTGTTCCTTTTTATAAAGTGAAACAGTTGAAACGATAGATTTTTAGTAAACTTAAAAACAACCTTCTCCAAAAGCTATCAAGGAATATACCGAATACTTATTTTAGAACTTTATTACATATTATTTGTATATAGTTTGAATGATCCATAATTGACAGAAGCTTGTGTTTACACTGACCTGTTACTCATATAGTAATGTCTTTGTAACTTCAGTAAACCACTACCTCACTAATTTCTTTCATTCATCACGGTTCAGTAAACTAAGTGACACATGAACCGGTTTGATCATTATAACAACGTAGGATTGCAACTCTTTGAAACTGTAGGTGGCTCTTAAAAGAGTCGTTGTGTTTGGGTGTGCTGGTCTCAGGTCAGTCTAAGCCCTCTCTCCGCGGATGCAGCGGGCCAGCTGGATGTCCTTGGGCATGATGGCGACCCTCTTTGCTTGGTTCATCTTACTGGGGGCAGCTAAATGGATGTCGGTGCAGTCCACAGTCATTGTGCAGTTGAAGGCAGAATGGATGAAGGCAGAATGAATGTATTATTGACTCCGAATGAAGCACAACTTCATGTCATACAATACATTGACTTTATTTGTAATTGTGTGAAAACATATGAGCATAATGATTAGCAAGCAGGACCTGCAGGAACAGAGCACGGTGATGGATGGAGCTGGGAAGAGAGAAGAATAAAGAAAACAGATCAACTTCATTTTCGGATATTAAAAATTCAATTTCAAAACAAGTTGCCGCTCCTACAGTTTTCTAGTGTGTAAAGATGATTTCACTTGACCTATGCAAAATATCACACTCAATACATGTGTGTCTCTGGGGGGTGCATTGTGCCTTTGATGTATATAAATAATATACCATAACCAAATACTATTACGTACAGTGGAAATCAGGTTGCCAGAGCAGGTCAGTGTGCATGTTCCTCAGGGTCTCAGCAGTTACAGGTGAGGGAAAGGAAATAAAAGAGAAAAAGGTCAGTAACAACACTTTAAAGTAACACAACAGTAACACTTTGAATAATTATCTCTTCCAATAATTTTCTCTCAGTAATCACTCAACTACTGTCTTTCCAACAAACAGATTGACTCACCCTTACTGTCATCACAATGAAACACGTCCAGAAGAATCTGTCATGCAAAGCTCCCTGCCTGCCTTCGACTCTCCCTGACTGCTTCCATAGCACCCGGTGGATGGCGCAGTCGGGTACTCTTCAAATGTTTCACGAAATGCTTACCATCTACTCTTACTCTTACTTCATGTAATAAAATAATAACTTCATGGTAAGGCTACTAAAAATGACAAGGCTACGTAATGTAATGCTAACTAACGTGCTCGCTACTCGTCGCTACTAGCTAGGTAGCTAACTTGACTGTGTTCCATGCACAACATGTATATTACCTGAGATGTCTGATCCGGCGACTCCTGGTCCTTTCATCAGACGGGAAGCGATAGAACGAGCAAGTGGTTTGATCACTTATGTGATTACAACCTGGTACAAAGCACACATGCATCTTGTAAAAGTGAATTTATTTTTAGCAATCTCTTATTTATTGGAGGGAATAAATCGGTTATGAGATCTTCTTCTTCTTCTTCGCTTTAATTACGAGTCGCAACCACTTGGAGAATTATCGCCTGTGACATCACTTACGCGAGCCAGAATGGGATTTGGGATTTGTAGTCTTTGTAGTCGCGTATTTTTCATAGTCTTATATTTCAACAGTTTTACGACAAAATGTGACTTTTTTGACATGGAACTTATTGTTTAAGATTGACAAACATCATATGTGTAGTTCGTGGCACAATTCAAACGGGATCAAAAGATACGTGTTCTCTCTCCATTGAATTCAATGTTAATTTTTCGCTTCCGGGGTCCCATGGGCCGGAAGTAGATGGGCGTGACTTCGCCTCTCTATTGCGGAGATATTCCTGTGAGAGTACATTTAGATGTATTTACCAATATACTCACGGACCACTAGGGGGCACTCACGGTCCGCGGACCACACTTTGAGAAGCAGTGGTTTCATATGATGAACGTTAACCTGTTAAGCCCGAGCCTGTTTTCCAGGCCTCAGGCTCGAAAAGGACATTCCCAGAATGACCATATATTCCCTTCTAAAAGGGTTAAATTAATAATATTTTTTCTCAAAGTAATGATAAACCTGTGAGTTGGATGTAGAAGAGTCAGAATCAATATAGATGTTTTTATTTTAAAGTAAATTCAGATTGAACACAGTAAAAAACTGTAAATTAGTGTCCGTCCAAACAAAAAACATTTCTTATAGTGAAAACTAACGTTGAATGATGGGATGGTAGACTAAAAGCTTTAGGAATCCAAAGTACAACATATAATAAGTACCCTGTATCAAGGTTGATGCAAAACAAGTGATATTTGACCTTTTTAGACGGATTTAGCAACAAAAAACCCACTTCTGGAGTCATTTGGGTGCATTTTCCATATCTCTGGCCCCCCTTGGTCGATTTTGATGATTGACATCTCTTTCTAACCGTTAGACCCACATAGGTGGACCAAGAGTTATCCAGCAACTTCTTGGCTTTCTTCTCAGTTACAACATCTGATGTCATCAAACAATGTCCAATCCAGGATTCTGTTGCCCCTTTGAGCGAAAATCCAATCTGCACTGCAGTCGATGGCTTTCCATATTCGCAGGTGGTATTGTTGTAGTTTGAGACACTCCTTGCTGCTTTAATTGCGAGCTGAAAAAGTGGTGGGTCACAAATGTCTTTAAGACTTCTGACACACAAACCGTCCCAGTTCTCTCAACTTCTGTGCTATTCACCTATGTTGAGATTGCTCACGGCCTTTCCTTGCAAACATGCATCTCCATTATGTACATGTCATCGCTTCTGATGCGAGAGGTACCTTATCTTGCAGCATATTGTGTATTACATTCAGAGTTCCCGTTAGAATAGTTTTTCGCCGGTCAACATGTCCGTTAAAGTTGAAATCTTCCGGACAAAGGGAGAAAAGTGCCGGTCAAAGGTCTTCTTTGTTATTTATTGAGCTTGAAAACAAATTGATATGATTCGATATTAAACAAACTAATTATTAAGTGTTAGACATTAGAATTGACTATTCTTGTCTGTCACATAAGTGTCGCAACTGATGCGGTATTGCGCTAAAGGGAAATTATTTTGACCGGACACTTTGACCGGAGATTTAGATTTGCCGGTCATAGTCCGGTAATTACCGGCTAACGGGAACTCTGATTACATTCTGAATTCCCTCTAATGATTCCACCAGATTTGGAAGGAGTTGTGAGGAGGCTTTTTGAACTCTTCTTCTTTGGCCTTTTCCCCTTTCCTCTGTCCTATCTCTGCATGACTTCTCATGTCTCCAGAGTTCAGTCCTCTTGAACATTGCATAGCAGTGTTGGCATGGTAGGTAGTCCTTTACAGATGTTTTCTCAGAGGGCTGTTTTCATGTAACAATCTCCCCATGTCCTTTTTCTAAGACCTCGGAATTGTGTTGCCAGTCCCGCTTATTGCGAAGAGATTTCAAAAGTGTCTTCCTTTGTCTTGAGCCAGTCTGAAAACTAAATGCAGAGGCAACATCAGTTTCATCACTGTGCTTTCGTTGTAAATTACATTACATTACATTTAGCTGACGCTTTTATCCAAAGCGACTTACAATAAGTGCGTTCGACCAGGAAGACACAACCTTGAAGAAAACAGAATCATAAAGTACATCAGGTTTCATAGAGCCAAACATTTCAAGTGCTACTCAACTGGCTATACTGTAGATAAGCCAGTCCTTTATTAGTATATAAGTGCTCTGTTAGCAGTTCTTTGTTAGTCATTCTTTCGCTCGAAGTGGAGTCGAAAGAGATGAGTTTTCAGTCTGCGCCGGAAGGTGTGTAAGCTTTCTGCTGCCCTGATGTCAATGGGGAGCTCATTCCACCATCTTGGAGCCAGGATAGCAAACCCATGTGTTTTTGCTGATGGGAACTTGGGTCCCCCTCGCAGCGAGGGTGCAGCGAGTCGTTTGGCTGATGCAGAGCGTAGTGCACGCGCTGGGGTGTAAAAAAGGATTTGATCATTAAGTTATTTTAACTTTTGTCTGTAAGTTACTTCCACTTAATATATCAATTTATACTTAATTTCATAAGTTGTAATTATTTCAACTCAGCTCTGTAAGCCAGTTCAATGACCTCTACATTCTATGAAGTCAATTTGACTTAACCGTGTGAGTTGTGATGTGTAATGTTCTGGAACTTTCTATGGCCTCTTAACATGGCAGTAGTGATGACATATTCCTGCCCGGTGAAAATAGTCCCGGTCTCATAGTTGTTTTCATTCATGGAAGGCATTTAACAGGGACATGAGTTTTTTTTTTTTTTTTACGATATACAGCAAGTGAACCACCGAGTTCGATTCACCATTATCAAAAGAAGAACTTCAACCGGACAGATTGATGACTACGAAAAGCTAAGCGGCGAATGAATACATTTTTGTAAAGCGATGTGACAGTGAGTGAACATGACCTACAGCGTACCGGGTATACGCAGATCTTATCGGCTGATGAACCACTGATGGACAGGCAAAGTGAGTTGAGTGTTGCATATTTAATGGTTTCAGGCAAAACGAAAAGTAGCTAAATGGAGTTAAATTATTTCAGGGCAGAGTGTTATGAAAATGTCAGTTAACCAAGCTAACATTACAGGATTATGATTATCTAAACTTTTATTAAATAAATAAGTTTCAAGCATTCTTACTCTTATTTATGACGCTTGTGGTTTTTTAAAAGGTTTGAATGGTAACTGCCTATGTTTGTAGCTTAATTTAGCGAGGTTCAAATATTGAAGCTAAATTAACGTGTTTCAGTGAGGTGGTGTGTGTTAGTCGTGTCTTGGCTCTCAGTTCGGTCAAATATTAAAGCTACATTTGCACGTTTCGGAGAGGTTATGTGTGTGTGTTCCTGCAAGTAATTAGCCGTGTCCCGGCTCTCTGTTAAGCTAACAATTGTATCTTGTTAGCCCCTGCTATGTTCTAGTAGCTGGGCCATGGCTTTGAAATGGAAGTCATTTGTGGATAATAGGGGACTTGAAGATTGTTTTTTGTTAAAGCCGAGCAAGTGTTAAAGTGGTTCAGCTCACGCTAAACCTGCCCAGATACAGAGGGGGTGCCTCGCGCCGTTGAACGAGTAAAATGCTAATTGTGTTCAGAAATAGCATTTATATAGTGTACGAATGCTATGTTCCACTCTTGAAATGGAGACACATTTGTATTTTATAGAAAATGTACCTAAATGTGTGTTCTCTATTACAGGTACAGATTTTCGAAGATTTCTGTTTTGCTGCAACTGGATGAAGTGGACTTGTAAGTTGTGCAGGTTTTCCAGTTACAATGAGAAGGCAATTGTTAATCATTACAAAGAAAAGCATGGACGTGGAAGACGGGGTTTCTGCTGCATTTATCCAAACTGCCTAACATTCCACCAATCCCATGTGGATTTAACAAAACATTTACAAAGGAGCACAACAAAGGATCTAACCTAGTTGCCAAAATTCGCTGCGAACTTTGTACTTTTTCAGAACCAACTAACATCAAGCAATTTTTCCTTCATTTGAAGAGACATTTAAGAACAAGAGAGACTGTGAATTGCCCGTTCGCGGGATGCTCTTTTAGGTCTAGGGTAGTGACAACCTTCACTACTCATAAATGTCGGTACCACCAGGAATCTACATTTGAACATTTCAGACCTGATCTTGTCATTAAATCTCCCATTCAGGCATCTGTAAACAGTGTTGGGCAAGTTACTTCCAAAATGTAATATATTACATATTACTTATTACTCTCTTTTGAAAGTAATAAGTTACATTACAAAATTACTGTCTCTGAAATGTAATGAGTTACACTACTTTAGTTACTTTTCTAGTTACTTTCACCAAAATAACCGCAAAAGAATGGCTAGGTATTTTAAATGCTAAAATGTAGTTTAGTGCAGCTCATTATACATCCAATGAAGGGCGATGTGGTATAGCATAACAACTGTGTAGGCCCTTAAGGCTACTGACAACTTGTATTACACGGGTTAGTTGAATACTCGATTCTGATTGTAAATTATTAACATGTGACACGTTGTTAATCCAGCAGTACAGACCACTGTCAAGGACTATAATGAAGGTTGCTAAGGAGGATCAAGAAAGAGACAGGAAAAGAGGTTAAAAGACGGAGCGCTGGACGTCAGATAAATCACCAGAAGAAGGCAGACAGGAAGTAAACACTAACAGGACCAGGGAATGGGCTCTGGTTTGTTTAGTGTATGGCCGTGTGCAGGCCCGGCTCCAGAACAACATGACTCAGGGTGCCTCTGAGATTACAGGGGGCGCAGCAGTAGTAGGTTTACATGAGTAATAGTGGCCGATAACAGCAATGAAAATTAGCATTGATGGTCCCAATGAACAGATTATGGCATTTGTTATGTTTTGAAACCAAGCAAGTGAGAACATTTCAAGTGAGTTAAAAGTGCAATCCCTGAAATATTTCATATAGTCCAAAGTGGACTGTGGCAAAGAAAAGCACAACAGCTTCAAAGCTGTACTGATAAAACAAATGAGAACATTTTGTAAATCAAGGCACATATTATTTGAACCAGCTCATGGTTTGAAATGGCAAACATTGAAAAGCAAAAGTATTATTAAAACCATGTAGCCTATTAAATCATCACCTTGGTCCCATCATGTACTCTGGGAAGAGAACATGTACTGTGCTTGAGAACTGGTATCACATCATCATGTGAGGTTGAATTTGTGACCTGGAGATAATTTCAGCTGCAACATTAGCTCGTTGATAAGCTTGGGATATGAGATCTTTCTGTAGCCATTCGTGGTGAAGGCATCTGTGCTATTGTGTGCATTCTTTTTAACCCAACATTTCTACAGGCATGGCAGAATATGGCACTATTTTCACATATTCTAGCCCTTGTCTATTTGTATACCACGAGCTGCAAAATGACCACCTACTGTAACCCCACTGTGCAGGCGGGTACTTGTTTAGATATACCTGGGCAGGCTCTGTTTTGCCGTGGTATCCTGGGTGGCACCTGCGGGCCGCAGAGGGGCGGCGTAGTTTCGGGCAACGAAGAGTGCTGCTCCGGGGTTGAGGGCGGCAGTCAGGCGGGAGTAAGCTAGTGTCCACAGCGGAGGGTGACGTGATGTCCCCATCCGACCTGTTGCTACGGTCTGCAGTAGATGCAGTGTTGCTGGCGTTTAGTGATGGTTGCTTTAACCATGTTCGTATAAATGATTATCCACAGATGTGTGTCACTGCTGTGGAAGCACTTTGGAAATGATGCACGCGCAGCGGAGCAGGTCACGCGCACCTGACACAATTTGTTGTTAGTATTTTTCGCTCCGTTCTCTTTTTTGAATAGAGGGTGCATAACATTCAACTGCCCCGAAGATCCCGGCGCGAAGCCTGAAGAGTAAACACCAGGTTTACTAATCTACCCGCACAATTTGTCTGGTGTCGGAATGTCTCGCTATGTTAGTACATTCTTAAAAAACAAAACACCATTTAATTTCGGGTTAAACTGCGTTACTGAGCATTGTAACGGGTAATATATTACCCACATTTCATTAGTAATGCGTTACATTACCTCGTTACAGCATAAAGTAATATATTACTGTAACTCCGTTACTTTTGTAACGCGTTACACCCAACACTGTAAATGATGAGCAGGATGAGTTGAACAATTTAGTTTTGTCAGATTTGTTGTTGCCTGAATCTGAATTTCAGCCAGATCAAAATTCTGTTCAGCGGCGAATTGCATCCCTTTTACTACGGCTGCAAGCAGTCCTTCACGTATCACAGTCAGCAATTCAAGAAATTGTGGATGATTTATTTGATATTGGTGAATTTGCTGGACAATTAACAAAAAAAACTATTGCAAATATTTTGAAGGCACATTGCACATCTGAGGGACTGATATCATCATTGACTGAAGCATTACAGAGTGCAAACCCACTTAATTTGCTTTCAAGAGAAGGGCCTTTAGGCACAGACTATAAAAGACAATTATTTTATAAAAAACATTTTGTTGTCATTGAACCGGTTGCATATCTTTTGAACACACAAGAAGAAAAGCATACTGTTGTTTATATACCTATTCTAAAAGTTCTCTCCGAAGTATTGAAAAAAGACGAGGTTTTGCAAGTATTAGAGATAAACAAACAGTCCGGCCACTACAGGTCATACGTATGTGGATGGGGACTATTTTAAAGAAAATCCAATTCTCTCAAGTGAAGATATTACTTTATCCCTAACATTGTACATTGACGATTTCGAAGTGTTTTAACCCTTTGGACACATCGAGAAAAAAACACAAAGTCTGTGCTGTGTATTGGATTCTTACAAATGTTCCAAATATATACAAGTCATCGATTTCTTCAATCTACCTTGCTATAAAAAGGTTTTGGAGCCACTGATTAAAGATATTCAATATCTAGAAACAGTTGGTGTTTTCATAAAGAAACTTGCTTGTAATGTAAAAGGGACCATCTTGTATGTGGCTGCTGACAATTTGGCTGCACACTCCTTAGGTGGATTCCAAGAGTCCTTCAATGTGGAGAAGTGTTGTAGGTTTTGTCTGATTAGCCGTGAAGACATACAGAAATGTGATGTTAGTGGTGGGAACTTTATTTTGAGGTCACCAGAGTTGTATGATGAAGCTGTTAAGGTTTTGAAGCAGACTGAATGTGTGTCTGTTGATGGTATAAAACGAGAATGTCCTCTTAACATATTGACAGGTTTTCATGCATGCAAAGGCTTCCCACCTGATTTCCTACATGATGTTCTAGAAGGCATTGTACCTGTAGAACTAAGCCTGTGTCTTGCTGATTTTATTTCCAAGAAGTATTTCACATTAGAAGAGCTAAATAGTGAACACTTTCCTTTTAAGTTCTCTGATAGAACAAACCGCCCACAGAAGCTTTCATCCACTTTTTAACGCAACAAGACTATAGGAGGCAATGGATACGAAAATTGGAGTCTTGTTCGTTTCCTTCCACTTATCATCGGTCACCGTGTTCCAGAAGGTGATAGGACATGGGAATTAGTCCTTGAGCTCAAAGACTTGGTGGAGTTATTGTCAACTCATCATTTCACTTCAGACTCTTTGTTATTTACAATCCAAAATATCAGACCACAGACAGTTGCTGCTAACAATTTTCCCTGATAAGAAGTTGCGTCCCAAGCATCACTTTATTGAGCTCTATCCATATCTCATTCAAAAGTTTGGGCCCCTCATTGAGTGTTGGACTATCCGATTTGAGTCAAAACATTCTTTCTTTAAAAGGGTTGTGCATAATGCAAACAATTTTAAAAACATTCTTCTCACTCTGGCCTCTAGACATCAACTGATGTTGGCTCATTATCTTGACATGCCAAGCATATTCAAGCCTGACATTGAGACTGGGAAGGTGTCAGACGTGTGCCTTGAAGTACTAGACAGTGGAGGCAGACAGGCAATCTTGGATACATTCACTGATGTCGACACAGTTGGACTCACACCTAACGTCTTCCTAAATGGAACCAAGTATTCAAAGGGAATGATTGTTTCTGAATACGAGTGGACTACCAGACTCTGGGAAGATTTTGGAAATATGCATCGCGTCTAGTTCTGTTTGCTTCATCATTGAACCTTTTACTACGAACTATGTGGAGCATCTGCGGAGTTACCACCTAGTAGAGAAAACACCATCTGTATGTATTCTGGTGAAACCAGATGATCTCAATGATTACATGCCACTTGTGTCATACTTCATTCAGGGACGCCTGTTGGTCACTCCCAGGACATTCTTGCTGAAATAAACCTGTAAGTTAATCCATCCATCCATCCATCCATCTTCTCCCGCTTATCCGTGGTCGGGTCGCGGGGGTAGCAGTTCCAGCAGAGAGCCCCAAACTTTCTTTTCCCTGGCGACATCAACCAGCTCTGACTGGGGGATCCCAAGGCGCCCCCAGGCCAGCGAAGAGATATAATCCCTCCACCTGGTCCTAGGTCTACCCCTTGGTCTCTTCCCAGCTGGACGTGCCTGGAACACCTCCCTAGGGAGGCGCCCAGGTGGCATCCTAACTAGGTGCCCGAACCACCTCAACTGGCTTCTTTCGACGCGAAGGAGGAGCGGCTCAACTCCGAGTCCCTCCCTGATGACCGAACTTCTCACCTTATCTCTAAGGGAGACACCAGCCACCCGGCGGAGGAAACCCATCTCGGCCGCTTGTATCCGCGATCTCGTTCTTTCGGTCATGACCCATCCTTCATGACCATAGGTGAGGGTAGGAATGAAAATGGCCCGGTAGACAGAGAGCTTTGCCTTCCGGCTCAGCTCCCTTTTCGTCACAACGGTGCGGTAAAGCGACTGCAATACCGCTCCCGCTGCTCCGATTCTCCGGCCCATCTCACGCTCCATTGATCCCTCACTCGAGAACAAGACCCCGAGATACTTGAACTCCTTCACTTGGGGTAAGGACTCATTCCCTACTTGGAGTGGACAGTCCATCGGTTTCCTGCTGAGAACCATGGCCTCAGATTTGGAGGTGCTGATCCTCATCCCAGCCGCTTCACACTCGGTTGCGAACCGATCCAGTGAGTGCTGAAGGTCGCAGACCGATGAAGCCATCAGAACCACATCATCTGCAAAAAGCAGTGGTGCAATCCTTAGTCCACCGAACTGCAGACCCCCCCCCCACGACTACGCCTCGAAATCCGATCCATGTATATTACAAACAGGATTGGTGACTAAGCGCAGCCCTGGCGGAGGCCAACCCTCACCGGAAATGGGTCCGACTTACTGCCGAGGACCCGGACACAGCTCTCGCTTTGGGAGTACAGAGATTGGATGGCCCTGAGTAGAGACCCCCTCACCCCATACTCCCGCAGCACCTCCCACAGTAACTCCCTGGGAACCCGGTCATACGCCTTCTCCAAGTCTACAAAACACATGTAGACCGGATAAGCGTACTCCCAGGCCCCCTCCAGGATCCTTGCGAGAGTAAAAAGCTGATCCGTCGTTCCACGACCAGGACGGAATCCGCATTGTTCCTCCTCAATCTGAGGTTCGACAATCGGCCTGACCCTCCTTTCGAGTACCTTGGAGTAAACTTTCCCGGGGAGGCTGAGTAGTGTGATGCCTCTGTAATTGGCACACACCCTCTGATCCCCCTTTTTGAAAAGGGGGACCACCACCCCGGTCTGCCACTCCTTCGGTACCGTTTCCGACTTCCACGCAACGTTGATGAGACGTGTCAACCATGACAGTCCCTCAACACCCAGAGCCTTCAGCATTTCCGGGCGGATCTCATCCACCCCCGGGGCTTTGCCACTGTGGAGTTGTTTGACGACCTCAGTGACCTCCCCCCGGGAGATTGGCGTTGATCCCCCGTCATACTCCAGCTCTGCCTCTAACATAGAGGGCGGAGTTGTCGGGTTCAGGAGTTCCTCAAAGTGTTCCTTCCAACGTCCCAACACTCCATCAGTTGAGGTCAACAACGTCCCATCCTTACTGTACACAGCTTGGATGGTTCCCTGCCTCCCCCTCCTGAGGTGTCGGACAGTTTTCCAGAACAACTTTGGTGCCGCCCGAAAGTCCTTCTCCATGTCTTCTCCGAACTTCTCCCACACCCGCTGCTTTGCCTCGGCCACGGATGAGGCTGCTGCCCTTCGGGCCTGTCGGTACCTTGCAACTGCTTCGGGAGTCCCCCGGGATAACAAATCCCTGAAGGCCTCCTTCTTCAGTCGGACGGCTTCCCTGACCACCCGTGTCCACCAGGAGGTTCGAGGGTTACCGCCCCTTGAGGCACCTAAGACCTTGAGACCACAGCTCCCCACCGCGGCTTCGGCAATAGAGGCTTTGAACACCGACCACTCTGGTTCAATGTCCCCAACCTCCACAGGAATGCCCGAAAAGCTCCGCCGGAGGTGTGAGTTGAAGGCCTCCTGAACTTGGGCCTCCTCCAGACGTTCCCAGTTCACCCGAACTACACGTTTGGGCTTACCAGGTCTATCCAGAGGCTTCCCCCGCCACTCGACCCAACTCACCACCAGATGGTGATCAGTTGACAACTCCGCCCCTCTCTTTACCCGAGTGTCCAAAACATACGGCCTCAGGTCCGATGATACGATAACGAAATCGATCATGGACCTTCTGCCTAGGGTGCTCTGGTACCACGTACACTTATGAGCATCCTTATGTTCGAACATGGTGTTTGTTATGGCCAATCCATGACTAGCACAGAAGTCCAGTAACAAACCACCACTCCGGTTCAGATCAGGGGGGCCGTTCCTCCCAATCACGCCCCTCCAAGTGTCTCCATCATTGCCCACATGTGCGTTGAAGTCTCCCAGCAAGACTAAGGAGTCCCCTTCAGGAGCCCCATACAGGACTCTTTCCAGGGTCTCCAAGAAGGCCGAATACTCTGAACTGCTGTTGGGTGCATAAGCACACACAACAGTCAGAGTTTTCCCCCCCATAACCCGCAGGCGTAGGGAGGCGACCCTCTCGTCCACTGGGGTAAACTCCAACAACGAAGCACCTAACCGGGGACTTGTGAGTATCCCCACACCCGCCCGGCGCCTCACACCTTGAGCAACTCCGGAGAAGAATAGAGTCCAACCCCTATCCAGAAGTAAGGTTCCAGAGCCGACGCTGTGCGTAGAGGTGAGCCCAACCAGATCCAACTGGTACCGCTCCACCTCCCGCACAAGCTCCGGCTCCTTCCCCCCCAGAGAGGTGACGTTCCACGTCCCCAAAGCCAGCTTCTGCCGCCCGGGTCTGGTCCGTCGAGACCCTCCGCTTTCACTGCCACCCGTCTGGCAGCACACCCGACCCCATCGATGTTTCCCGTAGGTGGTGGGCCCGCGGGACAGAGAAGCGGAGGTGTTGCCCACGTTGCCTTTTCGGGCTGGGCCCGGCCGGGCTCCGTGGCAAGCCCGGCCACCAGACGCTCGCCGACGAGTCCTCCTTCTGGGCCTGGCTCCAGAAGGGGACCCCGGGCTTCCTCCGGGCCGGGTATCCTCACTTCTTGTTTTTCCTTTCATGAGGTCTTTTGAACCAATCTTAGTCTGGCCCCTTGCCTGAGACCAATTTGCCATGGGAGACCCTACCAGGAACACAAGGTTCCAGACAACACAGCCCCCAGGTTCATCAGGGCACACAAACCTCTCTACCACGGTAAGGTGCTGGTTCTTCAGAGAACTAACTGTAAGTTAATACACATTGAAATTGGGGGTTAAAGCATTATATTTGATGATAGTGTTGAGGGACGGATGTGTGTGAGTTGGACTGATATCAATACTTGATATACTGAATATTTGTAATTGAAAGTATTTTTTCTTTTTCTTTCTCAAATACAGGTAAAAGTGGTCTACAATGCTGTTAAGAGTCATCATATCCCAACATGATATCAGGCACCTCCGGATTGAAAATATACCCACCAGCATTGAGGGGCTGAATCTGGAGTTAAGAACAAACCAAGGCCTGACAGGTGGATTCATCTTACAATTTGAGGATCCTGATTTCAATAATGAGCTGTGCAACTTGACAGACATCAAGGACCTTCCTGCGGAGCAGGCAACATTAAAAGTATTGTTCACAACTGATGTGGATGTCTCAGATTCCACATTGGACACATGCAGCCTTCCGTTGGTCAGCAGTGGGGATTCTGTTGAATGGCCAAACCCCTTCCCAGTTCCACAGTTCTCACATGACGTGGAGCTTCTGCTGACACAAGCTAATCTTCGGCATGCTAAGGATGGAAGTGTGATGGTGATTCCTAAGGGTGTAAAGACTGATATCCTTGACACGCTTGCAGACATTATGTCCAAAATAAGTGCCTATCCAGAGAAACGGCACTATGAGACTGTAGCAAAAGCACTTGTGGAGAAACATCCCGGCCTGAAGGACCCAGGGTCCGAAAAAGGATGGCAATCCTGGTTTTTCAGCCTAAAGTTCAAACTGGGGAACTATCGGCAGAAGTTGAGTACCGCAGGATGCCATGAAGTGGTAGTAAACAAACGAAAAGGAGTGGAAGCGAAGGGGAGTCATCTTAAAAAGTCGAAGAAGGGTGAGGTCAACTATTGTCCAGATCTCCCTGAAGGATTGAGTAGTGATGACATGGAAGAGAAGCGTCAACAAATGGAGATGGAAATGCCCAAAAAAGACCCTGATCACCAATTCATTGAGGCATTGATGACCGATACCTTTTCTCAGCGTCGGAGAGAGATCGTTGGAGATCAGCCAATCACAGAACTAAAGTCCAGATGGCCAGCTCTGTTCAGTGAGAGACAGGTAATCAGTCCTACAATTGTACATTCAAACTATAAAGCATCTTATTTCATATATTTTATCAGTCTTATTCAATCATGTGAAATTTGAAAACTTTAAATCACGCATGTAGAGACACAAAATGATCACTTTATCAATATTATTGCAGATTCGAGTCAATTGTTTAAAAGCTATTCAAAAACACATCATTTTGCATGTTAAAGACGGGTATATCATTTTGAATCAAGTTCTACTGCTGATGACAATAATTTAGCCACCATTTGTTTGCTACAAATGAAGCTTAGCGCAAGTTCAATCAGGAAGACCAATACCCCCTGGTGTTACACGTCAATCTCCTCTTCCATTAAGTAATCAGGGGCGTTACTCCCCAGCTAGCCAATCATCGCACCTGCTAACCCCTTTAAATCTGCTCTTCCCTCTCTGTCAGTTGTCATTTCAGGCGTCAACGCACAACCCTCCTCCACCCCTTCGCCTCCTGTCTCCTAATTCAGGGCCAAGCTAATCCTTTTTCCTTCAGACCAGACCGAACCACTTAACACCACCAGTGTCGGAGTGGTTTTCCCCTCCCGAATGATCATCCTACAAACCGGGGCCTAATCTCCAACCATCAGTTAATTCATTGTTGTAATCTGTCAATCATCATTTTCTTATACCATGTGTCCCGGTAATAAACATGTAATACATCACGTCTCTCCTGATTGAAATGTGTATATCCCACTGCATTTGTTGTCCTGCAGAACACAAATGAGAGGAGGAGGACTGCTGCTCTCTTGGGACTATCACACTTCTTGTCTGGCGAAAATCAGGCAAATGTCATCAGGATGTGTGATGTAAGATAATAACTGTCTTTAATTACTTTATGTAATTGTACATTTTAACATAAATCAACCCAAATCACCCTGTGCCCAAAGTTTCCTTCAAAAGTAATGTTAACAATTACCTTAATTTAACTAAAATAATTGCAATAAAGAATGATACATTTAATATAAACAAAAACAGCAAGAAAATAAATGTTTAACTATTAAATAATATAAATAAATATATAACTCAAACTGTGAAAAGGGAGGCAATGAGGCAATTGAAATGATGTTCCATCACATTGCACTTTAACACTGAACTGTAGATTTTAGCTTCTATGTTTATAGCAGAGGCCTCTTAATTAGCTTTGTAGATAAAAAGTACTTGTAATACACTGAGCTCACTTTTATTTCTCCTTTTTTAAGGCGAGACACGGCAGGCAAAAACATCGTTTTTCAAGTACTGGTAAATGTTGAGATGTTGTGCTATTTTGATTCCATAACATGTTTTCTTTCAGGCTTTTGGAAGGAAAACGTATAAAATACACATTTAAGTGTACATTTTACAATAGTTTGTCTACTTGCGTCTATTATAGATTTCTCCTAAATTCACGAAAAGTTAGCATTCTAACGTAACATAAAGTACCGCGACCGCTGTGTGCACCATGTCAACAGAGATATCGTTGGAAAGCTCCGTCTCTCCTGCACAATCTCATCAGATCCAAATATGGTCATTTCCTTTGTATCAGCAACCAATCGTGAAAGCACAAATGGGTCTTAAACCAAGAAACGAAATCTCATTGGCTGGTGTCAATTTCTGACAACGTGATTCGTTCAGATGCGTCACGGGGTGTGCTAAAACACTTCCTGGTTAGCTTTCCGCTAGAAATTGAAATCTCAAAATGGCAAAAGAACGGCGAAAAAAAACGTTCACAGAAAAGACAACAACAATTGTCACTTGCACGAAGCAAAGTTATACAAAAAACAAATGACCCCGAACATGCAATACCTTCACGGAGTGCGTCGAGGCGCAAACTATCATCCAAAGAACAGGAGGGTTCAGCTAGCGCCTCACTGCAATCTTTAAAGGTCGTTTTCTCAAAATGAGTTTTTTCTCCTACTCTGAGTTCGAAATGTCAACTTCAGTAGCACGCAGATACACCAAACCTTCCAGTTATATTCCTATCAATATTATGAAGGCTTTTACAGAAGGGTTTGTTCATATATTATTCATAGCCTGAAGTATACAACATTGTATACCTAAAAACATGGAGAAAATTTATATTTTAGGGCTATTAACAGTATTTTCTGATTTATGGAGTGATACAAAGAGATATCCAATACCCCTTCTGTAAAAGCCTTAGATACTAATATGACTGCAAAATGAAACAAGCATTTTGAACCTGGCTTTATCCAAAGTTCAGATTTCGATTCCTGAAATGTGTTAAAATATGTGCATATTTAATGAGATAATGGCTCATTTGCATATTTAAACATGCTATTTAAGAAAACTTGTAATACAAAAGACAATTGCCTTATTGTAAGTAATTAACTGGAGAAATTTCTAGCTGATACCTTTAAGTTAAAAAAATTACCCTATTCACCTGGGGTGTCTCGTCTTAAAGGATCCTTACTTTATTTTGTGTGGTAATACAAAAGCACACAGAATTATAGAGATAGGAGAGACGATCCCTTTCATTGAGTTTCATTAAACCGTACACATAAAATGACTAATAATTACATACAAGCCTTTCCTCTGTGGCTACATCCACACGTACCCTCCACCTCCACAAACAGCATGCATCCTCTCTTCTCAAAATCAGCTGCTCACACCTACTGGTATTTTGTTGGTCGTAAAAAACCCAAAAGTAAAACAGAAAAATAAGTATGCCATAAAACAAAAAGGGGCTCATACAAAGATCGCACTCATCAGACCCGGTGGAGGATTTTATATCGAAATAGATGTTTACCCACATCTACACAACAGTAGGTTTTAATCTAATAGTTTTGTTTTGAAGGATTATTCAGGCGCCAAAGTTACCCTCCTTTTGTCTGCATGTATGAAACAATATAATATCTTATTTTGACATGACATGTCAACTGAAAGGAACAACGTATTGCAAGAGGGAAGCTTTGAAAGACGGGTCGGTTTACCCAAATTTACAAAATGCATCGCCTCACTTCCCCCTGTTGGTGTCCAGTGAACTCCCAGAGGGAGGTTCAACGGGGACGTTCTCTTTAGTGCAAGATATTTCCAGGAAAAACAGTTTACAGTAAAGGTTTTGGATTAGCAGGAAACTCTTGGAAGAGACGTAGCTTCAGAGGACCCTGAGCTCATCTGGAAAGTGTCGACAACTGTCCGGGAGATGACGCTCGACCACTTTAAACATCAGAAGGATAATCCTGATGTGAACTGGAGGACTTCACAGTGGCTTATGGTGCAGGGCAGGGCGAGCTAGAAGTTGGTGGAGTCTTCCAGCGCATATTTATTGATCATCTTTTAAGGAAATTCCATTTACCCCCCTTTGTATTCAGATGAAAGTGACTAAATAAAAACCCTTATTGTACAGAAGAGGATTAGAGACACTTTATAACGTAAAACTGCGAAAATCGAATTTCGACTAAATAAAAAGTCAGAATGCAGAGAAAGAAAATCTGAATTTCCAAATTTAAACTCAGAATTTGGAGAAAAACAAAATGTACGTGGCCTTAAACGTCTTCCGTATCACTGAGAGCATTTGTTAAAAAAAGCGATAGTAATTTGGGTGAGTCGACCCTTTCACACTCACTGTCAACCTGTCAACACTTAACAATACAAATAACAGAAGCTTCTATGTGTGGAATGATTTGGAAGTTATAGCTGGAGACAAAATAAGTGAGATTTGTTTTTACCATGTTTGCTAAGGTTCATGATTATTTAAATCTCTTCTGCTCGACCCAAGAAAACCCCTTATCTTACGATCCCCCCTGCTGTGCAAAGATAGTGGATACATGGTGGACTACTCCAAGCACCATAAATACAAATGGAAGACTGGTGTCGCTCTGTAATAAACCCATTGCAACTAATAAAGACGTGTTCTTCATTTAGGTCTACGAGGACGTCCTGCGGAGGAACCGAGGAACAAAAGGGATTTTAATGAGAAGAACATTCTGGTTTGCCGACTCCCAACACACGGGGGAATGAAAGGATGGAGTGCAAAGTGCATGAGGCGCAGGGGACCGGGATGCGGTCCGATCCTGTCGTCATGTGGAGATGTGTCCTTGGTGTCGAACCTGGGCTTCTTTCTCTCCACCATCTAACCTCTGCTGGTGTGTGAGTGCAGTCTCGCACGGTGTGGAAGCAGTCGTTTCATCATTTAGAAATCGCCCCTTACACAAATATACACCTGAACATCAGCAGGAGAGGACTCTTTAAAGTAGAGACACTACATACTGATATACACCTGAACATCAGCAGGAGAGGACTCTTTAAAGTAGAGACACTACATATTGATATACACCTGAACATCAGCAGGAGAGGACTCTTTAAAGTAGAGACACTACATACTGATATACACCTGAACATCAGCAGGAGAGGACTCTTTAAAGTAGAGACACTACATACTGATATACACCTGAACATCAGCAGGAGAGGACTCTTTAAAGTAGAGACACTACATACTGATATACACCTGAACATCAGCAGGAGAGGACTCTTTAAAGTAGAGACACTACATACTGATATACACCTGAACATCAGCAGGAGAGGACTCTTTAAAGTAGAGACACTACATACTGATATACACCTGAACATCAGCAGGAGAGGACTCTTTAAAGTAGAGACACTACATACTGATATACACCTGAACACCAGTAGGAGAGCACTCTTTAAAGTAGACACACTACATACTGATATACACCTGAACATCAGCAGGAGAGGACTCTTTAAAGTAGAGACACTACATACTGATATACACCTGAACATCAGCCGGAGAGGACTCTTTAAAGTAGACACACTACATACTGATATACACCTGAACATCAGCAGGAGAGGACTCTTTAAAGTAGAGACACTACATACTGATATACACCTGAACATCAGCAGGAGAGGACTCTTTAAAGTGGAGACACTACATACTGATATACACCTGAACATCAGCAGGAGAGGACTCTTTAAAGTAGAGACACTCCATACTGATATACACCTGAACATCAGCAGGAGAGGACTCTTTAAAGTAGAGACACTACATACTGATATACACCTGAACATCAGCAGGAGAGGACTCTTTAAAGTGGAGACACTACATACTGATATACACCTGAACATCAGCAGGAGAGGACTCTTTAAAGTAGAGACACTACATACTGATATACACCTGAATATCAGCAGGAGAGCACTCTTTAAAGTAGAGACACTACATACTGATATGCACCTGAGCATCAGCAGGAGAGGACTCTTTAAAGTAGAGACACTACATACTGATATACACCTGGACATCAGCAGGAGAGGACTCTTTAAAGTAGAGACACTACATACTGATATACACCTGGACATCAGCAGGAGAGGACTCTTTAAAGTAGAGACACTACATACTGATATACACCTGAACATCAGCAGGAGAGGACTCTTTAAAGTGGAGACACTACATACTGATATACACCTGAACATCAGTAGGAGAGGACTCTTTAAAGTGGACACACTACATACTGATATACACCTGAATATCAGCAGGAGAGCACTCTTTAAAGTAGAGACACTACATACTGATATGCACCTGAGCATCAGCAGGAGAGGACTCTTTAAAGTAGAGAGACTACATACTGATATACACCTGAACATCAGCAGGAGAGGACTCTTTAAAGTAGAGACACTACATACTGATATACACCTGGACATCAGCAGGAGAGGACTCTTTAAAGTAGAGACACTACATACTGATGTGTTGTTCACGCATTTTAAGAAGTTATATTGTCACTTATATAGGGCATATATACAGTATATATTATATATATTATATTGCTGGATTATGTGTTCATTAGGTGGTAAAAGTGGAAGACATTTTAATCACTTTATAATCTGCTGCTGGATATTTTAACCTATATCCTGGCTTTCTATTGATTTAAGGTAAAAAGATAAATAGTAAAAAAGATAATTACAAAGTAGAACAAATATATATAAATTAAAGATTAAGGAATTTCAATAAAAAAGTGAAAATTGAATAATAAAAAAATTAAAACAAATGTGACATTTATGTGATAATTTGTATTTATTTCTATTGATGTATTCTTGATCATCTGTCTTCTCTCTCAGATCTCGCTGCCACCATCGATACCTGCGCCTACGAGCTGCGTCAGGTGGGAGACGGCTTCTACTGGAGGTACAAGCTGCTGGAAATACTCCTCAGAAACTACCACAACGTCACCAAAATCAAGTGAACGTAAAAGTGGAATTGGATTGTTTTACTAAAGTGTTCGGCATTCAAAGCCAAAGCAGCAGAAGAGACTCTGAGACAGACTCTGATATCATCTTGAAAAGGGATGGAAACTTCTGGAAAAAAGCGCCCTGATGTTTCGGAGACACTGGATGTGGACTGTGGTCGTTTTCAAGTCTGCAGATATGCAGAGAAAAGCTACATGAATCCATGCTGTGTGAATCCACGAGGCATGCAGAGAAAGTGCAACACCTGGATGGAGGTTATCTGCTAAGAAATGCTGATTCTAACGGGTCTACTCGATACATACTTCTGTGTATATATGGACATTACATCTGCATAAGTAAATCCTCGCTTCTCTTTGTGGAGATTGATATATTTGTATGTATGATCCTTAATAAATACATTATGAAAACAAAGTTGAATTGTTCATTTGCTTGATTTTTTGTCAATGAATAACCAATTTAAGAAAGGTTATTCAAACTGGAGGAACCCGGAGTGCCCGGCGATAACCATACATAACAAATTAATTCAGTTTTTTCATCCCCCAAAGAAAGGGTACATTTGTGCCCATTTCAAGTGGAAGAACTCCCTTCCTGGTCCGTCAACAAGCCTACATCCATGAAGAACATCCGGGCTGTTCCTCGATGTTCTCCGGCTGGTCGCTCGACACGTGATGCGCCGGGACAATTGGGAGCTGGTCTTTCCTCTCAAAGAGCCCCTTGACTTTGTTCCAGAACGTCGGCTTCTTCTGTGTGCCGGAAGCCTCAGTGGGACGTTCGTTAGCGTTGGTTCGAGACGTCTCGTTGAGTGCATTGCTCCGTGTCTCGACTGTTTGTCCTCTAGCCCGGAGTCCGTTGTTCTTCCCCTGGACTGTTTTCTGGTTCTCTGTGAGGTTGTTGTTCTTTACGTGGACTGTTTTAATGTTCTCCCTGTACCTATTGCCCTGCTCCAGAAGAGTGACATTAATCTCCTTGAGTTCAATGTTCTTTGCCCGAAGCCTTAACATGCAATCATGCAGTGCATCGATCTGCACCCGAAGGGTTTCATTGTCCTCTTGCAGTCCACTGTTCTGCACCCAGACTGTTTTAATGTCCTGTTGCAGTCCACTGTTCTGCACCCGGACTGTTTCATTGTCCTCTTGCAGTCCACTGTTCTGCACCCAGACTGTTTTAATGTCCTGTTGCAGTCCACTGCTCTGCACCCGGACTGTTTTAATGTCCTCTTGCAGTCCACTGTTCTGCACCCGGACTGTTTTAATGTCCTCTTGCAGTCCATTGTTCTGCGTCTGGAGAACTTTTATGTTTTCTTGTTGTCCAGTGATTTCTTCCTGGCATGTTGTAATAATCCCCTCCAGTACAACGATACTTGCCAGATACGTCTCTTGTTGGTTCTTATGGATTTGAATGTTCTCCCTGATCATGTCGTGATACTTCTGATCCAGATTGTCTTTGTCTTCCTGAATTATGTCAATTTTACGATTCAGTAATTTGCACTTTGCCCTGAAAGTGTTGAAGTCCATCTGCAGACAATGGTTCTTCACCTGGTGTGTTTCACTGGTTTTCAGAAGGGCGTCATATTTCCCCTGCAGTTCAGTGAACCTCTCAGAGTTCTCCATCATGTCATCATCTTGCTTGTTTTCTGGCTGGACGACAGCCCTACCCTCCCTTTTCTGAGCTATCTCCATCACCCCGGTAATGTCTTTCTGGAGGCACTGACTGACTGTCTCTTCCTCGATGAGGATCTCCTTCAATTCAGGGATATCCTCAATTTGTTTGCAGAGTTTCTTGACATCAAGGGCCTTTAGGTCTCCATTACATTTCACATAAAGTGTTTTGGAGTATGTCATGACTTTATCACACGTCCCTAACTCCCTGTTTAATCTCCGAATCTCACAGGCGTTCCTGCGTTTTCTAGTCATTTGAGCCATCACTCTTTCTTGTTCCACAGCAGCCATTTCTTTGCGTTCGAAACAAATATATTTTGCACAAAGTAAGTTGTCTCTATTAAACACCGGGTGTCCAATATGATAAATAAAAATGGCGCGCTGAGAGCTAATGTCCTGCTTCCTGTCACGTAAAGAGTGGAATCTGTAATGAATTGAGTCCGTCAGCACAGCTGTTCATAGACAGATTAGAGCCATCATGTGACGGAATGCGATGATGTCATCAAAGGCACACATGGAATGTCCGGTCGTGTTTGTGGTTGCTAGGCAACACATAGACAAAAGCTTGGACTCTGCTGTTTACTTCAGGAAAACAGTGACATCACTTTTGAAGGCTAAGGGGCGGGACTCTAAGGGGCGGGACTCTAAGCGATTGACCAATCACAACAGAGCCGGCCCGCTAGCCAATGAGATCCCTATAATACGCTTGTTTGTGCTTCTCTAGGTCTCCATATGTGTTTTCTATTTGTTAGCATTTTAATATAAATATATGTATAGAATAAAATGACCACAGTAGCACGGTGCTAAATTCAGGCACTTAAGGCGAGACACGGCAGGCAAAAACATCGTTTTTCAAGTACTGGTCAATTTTGAGATTTTGTGCTATTTTGATTCCATAACATGTTTTCTTTCAGGCTTTTGGAAGGAAAACGTGCAAAATACACATTTAAGTGTTTATTTTACTTTAGTTTGTCTATTTGCGTCTGTAGATTTCTCCTAAATTCACCAAAAGTTAGCATTCTAACGTAACATAAAGTACCGCGACTGCTGTGTGCACCATGTCAACAGAGGTATCGCTGGAAAGCTGTGTCTCTCCTGCACAATCTCATCGGATCCAAATATGGTAATTTCCTTTGTATCAGCAACCAATCGTGAAAGCACAAAGGGGTCTTAAACCAAGAAACGAAATCTCATTGGCTGGTGTCAATTTCTGACAACGTGATTCGTTCAGATGCGTCACGTGGTGTGCTAAAACACTTCCTGGTTAGCTTTCCGCTAGAAATTGAAATCTCAAAATGGCAAAAGAACGGCGAAAAAAACATTCACAGAGAAGACGACAACAATTGTCACTTGCACGAAGCAAGGTTATACAAAAAACAAATGACCCAGAACATGAAATACCTTCACGCAGTGCGTCGAGGCGCAAACTATCATCCAAAGAACAGGAGGGTTCAGCTAGCGCCTCACTGCAATCTTTAAAGGTCGTTTTCTCAAAATGAGTTTTGAGGCTTTGTGTGTTTTCTCACCTGAGGCTGACGCAAAGCACCCTGGGATGTGAGGCGACCAAACGGTGCTGTAGATGACCCCTTCATGACCCCTGAGCGTGGACACTAGAGATGTTAAGATTCACCGATTCGCATCGGTGCACCGGCATAAACGTTCAAGATGCGAGTGCACCGGTTGAAAGAGTGCACATCGGCTACAGTTTGGGTTGAACCGGGTTGAACTCGCGATGCATCGATTGCGTAGCGTCTTTGCATCGGTAAAAAACCGATTCATTCATATAAAATCCCCTCATCTTGTCAACGCTCAGCAGAGACGATCTTTGATATTTGCTTCGCCACTACGGAGGCCGAGAGTCAACGCACACGGAAGTTGAGGAGAAAGAGAAACACAGC